>NC_053440.1:26300272-26544382 GCF_007990345.1 Gossypium hirsutum | reverse complement strand
TCAAGTGTCAAGGAAGAGGCCACATTGCGAGTCAATGTCCTAATCGACGAGTGATGGTGGTTCGTTCAAATGGCGAGATTGAGTCCGAAGATGAACAAGAGAGGAGCCTGAAATTCCCATGGAGGAAGGTGAAGAGCTCGAGCTGCCCGTTGAAGGAGAATTACTTGTTGTCAAAAGGAGCTTGAATATCCAAGTAGCCGAGGAAGAACAACAACGAGACAACATCTTTCACACTCGTTGCCATGTTCAAGGTAAGGTGTTAGTTTAATTATTGACGGAGGTAGTTGCACCAATGTCGCAGTTCTTGCTGGTGAAAACTTGGTTAGCCACCACAAGCATCCAACTCTACAAGTTACAATGCTAAATGACGGAGCGAACTCAAGTGACGAAGCAAGCAAGGGGGCTTTTCCATAGGCAAGTACCAAGATGAGGTGGTTTGTGATGTCGTACAATGCACGGGACATTTGCTATTGGGGCGTCCTTGGCAATTTGACAGGCGAGTAGTCCACGACGGCTATACAAACCGATATTCATTTAAGCACCTTGGAAGGAATGTTACATTAGCTCCTCTCACACCGAAGCAAGTGCATGAAGACAACTCAAGATGAAGCAATCTATTGATCGAGAAAAAGAAAAAGAGAAAAACAAAAAGAGTGAAAAGAAAAAGAAAGAAAAGAATGAGGAGAGTGAGATAAAAACAAGAGTGACAAAAGAAAAAGAGCAAGAGTGTGAAAATAAAAAAATAAGTGTTTTGCTAGAAAAAGAGAGATTCGAAAATTGATGTTGCAAGCAACCTTCTTGTACTTATGTATAAAGGTTTATTGGAACTAACGAACTGACAATACTTTGCCTACTCTATCGTTTCTTTGTTGCAGGAATTCGAGATGTTTTTCCTGAAGAAGTCCAAATGGCCACCTCCCATTCGAGGAATCGAGCACCAAATCGATTTTGTGCCCGGTGCTGCAATTCCAAATAGGCCAGCATATAGAAGTAATCCTGAGGAAACGAAGGAATTAGAAAAGCAAGTAGCCGAATTAATGGAGAAGGGCTACATCCGTGAAAGCTTAAGTCCGTGCGCGGTTCCGGTATTGTTGGTTCCTAAAAAGGATGGATCCTGGCGAATGTGCGTTGACTGCCGCGCTATCAACAAAATCACAATAAAATATCGCCATCCTATTCCCCGCCTCGACGACATGCTTGATGAACTTAGTGGAGCCCAATTGTTTTCGAAGATCGATTTAAAAAGTGGGTATCATCAAATTAGAATGCGGGAGGGAGACGAATGGAAACTGCGTTCAAACTAATATGGTTTGTATGAATGGTTGGTAATGCCATTCGGACTTACCAACGCTCCGAGTACTTTCATGCGTCTCATGAATTATGTTTTACGTTCGTTCATTGGAAATTCTGTGTTGTGTATTTTGATGATATTTTAGTCTATAGCAAGAGCTTGGAAGATCATATTCAACATCTACTTGCCATGCTTGAAGTCTTACGAAAGAGGTACTTTATGCCAATTTAAAGAAATGTTCTTTTTGCACTAATGAAGTTGTTTTTCTAGGCTTTGTGGTAAGTGCTCGTGGATTAGAAGTTGACCAAGAAAAGGTCAAGGCGATCAACGAATGGCCGCGTCCAACGAACATCAGCCAAGTGAGGAGTTTTCACGGGTTGGCAAGCTTCTATCGAAGGTTTGTGCCTAATTTTAGTTCTGTAGCTGCCCCCTTGACAGGTATAATTAAGAAAAATTCTCCTTTTGTGTGGACTGATGAACAAGAAAATTCTTTTAATAAGCTTAAAGAATGTCTAACTAATGCACCATTGTTGTCTTTACCTATTTTAACAAAACATTCGAGATAGAGTGTGATGCTTCAGGTATCGGCATTGGCGCTGCTTTGATGCAAGATGGACGGCCTATTGCATACTTTAGTGAAAAGCTTAACGGACTACGTTGAATTATCCAACGTATGATAAGGAACTATATGCATTGGTCCGAGCTCTCGAAACATGGCAACACTATTTATGGCCGAAGGAATTCGTAATTCATTCGGACCACGAGGCTCTAAAGCATTTGAAGGGACAAACCAAGCTCAATAAACGTCATGCCAAGTGGGTGGAGTATTTGGAGTCGTTTCCGTACGTGATCAAGTATAAAAAGGGTAAGGAAAATGTTGTAGCCGACGCCCTATCACGAAGGTACGCACTTGTCAATTTAATGGATTCTAAATTGCTTGGTTTCGAATTTATCAAAGATCTTTATAAATCTGATGCTGACTTTGGTGAAATTTATGAGTCTTGTTCTCATGGTGCTTGTGAAAAGTATTTTCAGCATGAGGGCTATTTATTTCGTGAAGGCAAGCTTTGTGTGCCTCAAAGTTCTGTGAGAAACGTCCTTGTAGAAGAAGCTCATAGCAGAGGACTTATGGGCCACTTCGGAATTGCTAAAACTTTAGCAATATTGCATCAACATTTCTATTGGCCCAAAATGAAACGTGACGTAATAAGGAAATGTGATCGTTGCATCACTTGTAAAAGGCAAAGTCACGAATCAAACCGCATGGATTATACACCCCGTTGCCTATTCCTGATGCTCCGTGGGTAGACATTTCAATGGACTTCGTTCTGGGCCTTCCAAGAACCAAAAGAGGGAGAGATTCAATATTTGTTGTTGTAGACCATTTTTCAAAAATGGCCCATTTTATACATTGTAATAAAACTGATGATGCTACTAACGTTGCTAGTCTATTTTTCAAGGAAGTTGTTAGGTTGCATGGGATCCCTCGAACCATTGTCTCTGATCGCGACACAAAGTTTCTAAGTCATTTTTGGAGGACGTTGTGGGGAAATTGGGCACCAAACTTCTATTTTCGACGACATGCCACCCTCAAACGGATGGCCAAACCGAAGTAGTCAACCGTGTGCTATCAACTTTGCTTCGAGCTATTTTGAAAAAGAATTTGAAGATGTGGGAAGATTGCTTACCTCATGTGGAGTTCGCATACAATCGAACCGTTCATTCTGCTATGAAATTTTCTCCTTTTGAGGTAGTATACGGTTTTAATCCCATTACTCCTCTTGATTTGATTCCTATGCCTTCTAATGAATTAGTACATGTAGATGGCAAAAAGAAGGCCGAATTTGTTAAACAATTTCACAAAAATGTTAAGGATAATATTGAGAGGAGAACCGAACAATATGTTCGAGGGGCAAATAAAGGGCGCAAACGAGTCGTGTTCGAACTCGGTGACTGGGTTTGGATCCACATGCGCAAAGAACGGTTTCCCGATCAAAGAAATCCAAGCTTCAATCAAGGGGTGATGGCCCTTTTCAAGTATTGGAACGGATCAATGACAACGTCTACAAGATTGACCTACCGGGTGAGTATGCAGTGAGTGCAAGTTTTAACGTTGCTGACCTTTCTCCTTTTGATGTAGGTGACGATTCGAGGACGAATCGCTTCGAAGAGAGGGAGGATGATATGAGCTCGCCCATGAAGATAGGTGCCGAATCCATGGAGTTGCCTTTGGGGCCAATTACTCGAGCACGTGCCAAGAAGTTCCAAGATGCTGTAGCAAGCTATATTGCTCGATTATGGAGTGATGGGTTGATTGCCCATAAAACGCCCAGCTCAACTAGCTTGATTCGCAATTTCCTACAAGCTGATTTTAGCTTGTGTCAGCTCAATTTAGCTCAATTCGGCACTTAATTAGTTCAAGGAGCTGATTAAATTTATTTTTAATAAATTTAATTAGTTGTGTTAGTTTAGAATCAGCTCAAATCATTTAATTAAATAAATGTGTCTTAATCTGGACATTTTTAATTCAGCTTATTAAATATGTTTTATATTAGTACATGCCTTTAATATGTCCATATTAAGTCATAAATTAAATGTGTTTAGTTTAATTAAAAGTTTTAATGTGTCTTGACTAAGACAAATTTATTAGTGGCTGCTAATTAATTTGTCTTAGCCGAATTAATGTGCAGAATTTTAATATGTCCAGCTGCTGATTTCATGAGTATTAAACTTGTCGTAATCACATGTATTTGATGTTTTTTTCAGCTAGCTTAATGGCAAAGAAAGCTCATAAAGAAGGAGCATGTATTTGGGCACATGCATGGACGGCATTTAAAGTGCAGCTGCCTTGTGTTTCCAGCTGACTTTTCGTGCAGCTCAATGGACTTCTAGCTGCTATTTTTGAGCTTCTCCAAGGGCCAATTTCGTGGAGAGCAATGGCCAAAGAGTGCCTATAAATTCCAGCAGCCAATTCATGTGGAGGCTATTCATATTCGGCCAAGAAGCATAATTTTTGAAGCTGTCCATTTCTCTTCTCCATAGCAGCAATTAAGCTCTTTTAAAACATTAACCGAATGTGAATTTTCTCCATTAAAGGGGCCAGCCGAATCATCTTTTCTAGAAGGTTAATTTTCAGAATTTCATCACATGAATGTAACTAGGAAATTTCTAGGAAGTTTCCTCAAGAAACTTAAGGCATAAGGATCTGATTAGATAGGCTATTCGGCTGCCTTAGTCAAGCTATAAATAGGTCATGTAATTCACATTTTGAGGTTAATGAACAATTTGATAGCTTTGCTAAATTGTGAGGTTGTTTTCAACTCTCGTTATTCTCCAAAAACTTGTGAGACTTATCAAACATCTTTGTGGCGTCAAACTTGTTTTTGTTTCTTCTCGAACTTATCACTTTAATCCCAAAAGTGTGGCGTTCAATTCATACTAAGGTTCCTATCACCATTGATAGTGGGTCGAAGTTTCTTTCCATTTAACAAACCTTCCATCCATCCTTACCAACCTAAGCATTCTCCTAAGTTACGGGTTAACACATTCCTATTGTGTTAGTTCGGCTTTCGAATCCTTAGCCAAATTGCTTCCATTGTTTTCTAATTCATTTCCTAAACCAACAAAACCTTTTTGAGCCTAAATAAACCTCTTTCTTCTAGCCTATTTTGTAAAGCCTCAATTTACTCCTAATTCATGATCGGGCGATCTTTACGACTCAATTCGATCTCGAGGTGAGGGCGTATCAAGTTGGTATCAGAGCTAGCTGAATTGGAGTAAGAATCGTCGTCTTCAGTATTATGAGATTGTAAAAAAAAAAACAAGTTTGTATTCAATTTATTTTTTGTTTTCTTTTTCTTTGTGTATTCAGTATTAAAAAAAATCGGAATTAAAAAAAAAAGAGAAGTGATTAAAATTCATTTTGAGCTTGTAAAAGCATTGCTTGCTGCCCGAAGGACCACATCTATACAGCCACACTAATTTCCTTCTATTTTCTTTGATTGTTAGCCTACCCGATCCTAAAATATTACCCTACCAAGCCACATCTATTTTGTAAGCCGACCCCAAACGATTTTGATTTGTCAAACTTAGTTTGCGGAGAATTTTGGGAATGAAAATTGAGTGGTAAAAGGCAAGAGAGATTAGTGAGACTATTAAAGAGTAGAAAAGCCAAAGTGAGTGTTTATTCTTGTGAGTGATTGGTGAGTTCTTGTTGTGATTCTTTAAAGAACTTTTTTTTTTTAAAATGTCACGGAGCCCGGAAAGGAATCCAAACGAGGGAGGTGGATTTCGTCCAATAAGAAACGTTGGAAGGGGAGTGCCGGATCTCACTTTGCAAGCCATTATACAAGAAATGGAGCGAATGTTTGATCGCAAGCTTGAACCAATCGAAGACTGCCTATATCGAGTCGAAACCCGAAGGCAACGCGAAGTGACTCCGGAAGATGCAAGGCGAGGACGAGAGCAACCAATTGAAAACCATGATGAAGAAGAATCTGAAGGTGATCACTTATCTGAACAAGGAAACCCTCAACGGTTCCAACGAAATCGAGTCCCAAGAAATCAAGACCGTTCGGATGACAATCTCAAAAATATTAAGATGTCTATTCCACCGTTTCAAGGGAAGAATGATCCCGAATCTTACTTGGAGTGGGAAAAGAAAATGGAACTCGTCTTTGAGTGCCATAACTATTCGGAAATTAAAAAGGTAAAGCTCGCTGCCATTGAATTCTCGGATTATGCGATCGTGTGGTGGGATCAATTGGTGACTAGCCGAAGGAGGAATAGGGAGAGGCCTATCTCTACGTGGGCCGAAATGAAGGCCGTTATGCGCAAGCGTTTTGTTCCCTCCTATTACCATCTGGAGTTGTACCAACGATTGCAAAATCTCACACAAGGCAACCGAACTGTCGAGGACTACTATAAAGACATGGAAATCGCTATGATAAGAGCCGACATGGAGGAGGATCGTGAAGCAACAATGGCGAGATTTTTAGCCGGCCTAAATCGGGATATTGCCAATATCGTCGAGCTTCAACACTATGTAGAAGTTATGGACATGGTGCATATGGCAATAAAATTGAAAAATAATTGAAACGGAAAGGACCCATGCAGACATATCCAACGGCTTCTACCAACAACTGGACTCAAGGGACTAGCAAAGCTCCCAATCGGCCTAAGGAGCCTTTCGTTGCTGCCAAACCCAATCAAGTAAGTGCCGATGCTAGCAAAAATAAAAATGAGGCTGTCTCGAATCGTTCTCGTGATATCAAGTGTTTCAAGTGTCAAGGAAGAGGCCACATTGCGAGTCAATGTCCTAATCGACGAGTGATGGTGGTTCGTTCAAATGGCGAGATTGAGTCCGAAGATGAACAAGAGGAGGAGCCTGAAATTCCCATGGAGGAAGGTGAAGAGCTCGAGCTGCCCGTTGAAGGAGAATTACTTGTTGTCAAAAGGAGCTTGAATATCCAAGTAGCCGAGGAAGAACAACAACGAGACAACATCTTTCACACTCGTTGCCATGTTCAAGGTAAGGTGTGTAGTTTAATTATTGACGGAGGTAGTTGCACCAATGTCGCAAGTTCTTTGCTGGTTGAAAAACTTGGTTTAGCCACCACAAAGCATCCAACTCCTTACAAGTTACAATGGCTAAATGACGGAGGCGAACTCAAGGTGACGAAGCAAGCAAGGGTGGCATTTTCCATAGGCAAGTACCAAGATGAGGTGGTTTGTGATGTCGTACCAATGCACGCGGGACATTTGCTATTGGGGCGTCCTTGGCAATTTGACAGGCGAGTAGTCCACGACGGCTATACAAACCGATATTCATTTAAGCACCTTGGAAGGAATGTTACATTAGCTCCTCTCACACCGAAGCAAGTGCATGAAGACCAACTCGAGATGAAGCAATCTATTGATCGAGAAAAAGAAAAAGAGAAAAACAAAAAGAGTGAAAAGAAAAAGAAAGAAAAGAATGAGGAGAGTGAGATAAAAACAAGAGTGACAAAAGAAAAAGAGCAAGAGTGTGAAAATAAAAAATAAGTGTTTTTGCTAGAAAAAGAGAGATTCGAAAATTGATGTTGGCAAGGCAACCTATCTTTGTACTTATGTATAAAGAGTGTTTATTGGAAACTAACGAACTTGACAATACTTTGCCTACTCCTATCGTTTCTTTGTTGCAGGAATTCGAAGATGTTTTTCCTGAAGAAGTGCCAAATGGCCTACCTCCCATTCGAGGAATCGAGCACCAAATCGATTTTGTGCCCGGTGCTGCAATTCCAAATAGGCCAGCATATAGAAGTAATCCTGAGGAAACGAAGGAATTAGAAAAGCAAGTAGCCGAATTAATGGAGAAGGGCTACATCCGTGAAAGCTTAAGTCCGTGCGCGGTTCCGGTATTGTTGGTTCCTAAAAAGGATGGATCCTGGCGAATGTGCGTTGACTGCCGCGCTATCAACAAAATCACAATAAAATATCGCCATCCTATTCCCCGCCTCGACGACATGCTTGATGAACTTAGTGGAGCCCAATTGTTTTCGAAGATCGATTTAAAAAGTGGGTATCATCAAATTAGAATGCGGGAGGGAGACGAATGGAAAACTGCGTTCAAAACTAAATATGGTTTGTATGAATGGTTGGTAATGCCATTCGGACTTACCAACGCTCCGAGTACTTTCATGCGTCTCATGAATTATGTTTTACGTTCGTTCATTGGAAAATTCTGTGTTGTGTATTTTGATGATATTTTAGTCTATAGCAAGAGCTTGGAAGATCATATTCAACATCTACTTGCCATGCTTGAAGTCTTACGAAAAGAGGTACTTTATGCCAATTTAAAGAAATGTTCTTTTTGCACTAATGAAGTTGTTTTTCTAGGCTTTGTGGTAAGTGCTCGTGGATTAGAAGTTGACCAAGAAAAGGTCAAGGCGATCAACGAATGGCCGCGTCCAACGAACATCAGCCAAGTGAGGAGTTTTCACGGGTTGGCAAGCTTCTATCGAAGGTTTGTGCCTAGTTTTAGTTCTGTAGCTGCCCCCTTGACAGGTATAATTAAGAAAAATTCTCCTTTTGTGTGGACTGATGAACAAGAAAATTCTTTTAATAAGCTTAAAGAATGTCTAACTAATGCACCATTGTTGTCTTTACCTGATTTTAACAAAACATTCGAGATAGAGTGTGATGCTTCAGGTATCGGCATTGGCGCTGCTTTGATGCAAGATGGACGGCCTATTGCATACTTTAGTGAAAAGCTTAACAGATCTACGTTGAATTATCCAACGTATGATAAGGAACTATATGCATTGGTCCGAGCTCTCGAAACATGGCAACACTATTTATGGCCGAAGGAATTCGTAATTCATTCGGACCACGAGGCTCTAAAGCATTTGAAGGGACAAACCAAGCTCAATAAACGTCATGCCAAGTGGGTGGAGTATTTGGAGTCGTTTCCGTACGTGATCAAGTATAAAAAGGGTAAGGAAAATGTTGTAGCCGACGCCCTATCACGAAGGTACGCACTTGTCAATTTAATGGATTCTAAATTGCTTGGTTTCGAATTTATCAAAGATCTTTATAAATCTGATGCTGACTTTGGTGAAATTTATGAGTCTTGTTCTCATGGTGCTTGTGAAAAGTATTTTCAGCATGAGGGCTATTTATTTCGTGAAGGCAAGCTTTGTGTGCCTCAAAGTTCTGTGAGAAACGTCCTTGTAGAAGAAGCTCATAGCGGAGGACTTATGGGCCACTTCGGAATTGCTAAAACTTTAGCAATATTGCATCAACATTTCTATTGGCCCAAAATGAAACGTGACGTAATAAGGAAATGTGATCGTTGCATCACTTGTAAGAAGGCAAAGTCACGAATCAAACCGCATGGATTATACACCCCGTTGCCTATTCCTGATGCTCCGTGGGTAGACATTTCAATGGACTTCGTTCTGGGCCTTCCAAGAACCAAAAGAGGGAGAGATTCAATATTTGTTGTTGTAGACCGTTTTTCAAAAATGGCCCATTTTATACATTGTAATAAAACTGATGATGCTACTAACGTTGCTAGTCTGTTTTTCAAGGAAGTTGTTAGGTTGCATGGGATCCCTCGAACCATTGTCTCTGATCGCGACACAAAGTTTCTAAGTCATTTTTGGAGGACGTTGTGGGGGAAATTGGGCACCAAACTTCTATTTTCGACGACATGCCACCCTCAAACGGATGGCCAAACCGAAGTAGTCAACCGTGTGCTATCAACTTTGCTTCGAGCTATTTTGAAAAAGAATTTGAAGATGTGGGAAGATTGCTTACCTCATGTGGAGTTCGCATACAATCGAACCGTTCATTCTGCTATGAAATTTTCTCCTTTTGAGGTAGTATACGGTTTTAATCCCATTACTCCTCTTGATTTGATTCCTATGCCTTCTAATGAATTAGTACATGTAGATGGCAAAAAGAAGGCCGAATTTGTTAAACAATTGCACAAAAATGTTAAGGATAATATTGAGAGGAGAACCGAACAATATGTTCGAGGGGCAAATAAAGGGCGCAAATGAGTCGTGTTCGAACCCGGTGACTGGGTTTGGATCCACATGCGCAAAGAACGGTTTCCCGATCAAAGAAAATCCAAGCTTCAATCAAGGGGTGATGGCCCTTTTCAAGTATTGGAACGGATCAATGACAACGTCTACAAGATTGACCTACCGGGTGAGTATGCAGTGAGTGCAAGTTTTAACGTTGCTGACCTTTCTCCTTTTGATGTAGGTGACGATTCGAGGACGAATCGCTTCGAAGAGAGGGAGGATGATATGAGCTCGCCCATGAAGATAGGTGCCGAATCCATGGAGTTGCCTTTGGGGCCAATTACTCGAGCACGTGCCAAGAAGTTCCAAGATGCTGTAGCAAGCTATATTGCTCGATTGTGGAGTGATGGGTTGATTGCCCATAAAACGCCCAGCTCAACTAGCTTGATTCGCAATTTCCTACAAGCTGATTTTAGCTTGTGTCAGCTCAATTTAGCTCAATTCGGCACTTAATTAGTTCAAGGAGCTGATTAAATTTATTTTTAATAAATTTAATTAGTTGTGTTAGTTTAGAATCAGCTCAAATCATTTAATTAAATAAATGTGTCTTAATCTGGACATTTTTAATTCAGCTTATTAAATATGTTTTATATTAGTACATGCCTTTAATATGTCCATATTAAGTCATAAATTAAATGTGTTTAGTTTAATTAAAAAGTTTTAATGTGTCTTGACTAAGACAAATTTATTAGTGGCTGCTAATTAATTTGTCTTAGCCGAATTAATGTGCAGAATTTTAATATGTCCAGCTGCTGATTTCATGAGTATTAAACTTGTCGTAATCACATTTATTTGATGTTTTTTTCAGCTAGCTTAATGGCAAAGAAAGCTCATAAAGAAGGAGCATGTATTTGGGCACATGCATGGACGGCATTTAAAGTGCAGCTGCCTTGTGTTTCCAGCTGACTTTTCGTGCAGCTCAATGGACTTCTAGCTGCTGTTTTTGAGCTTCTCCAAGGGCCAATTTCGTGGAGAGCAATGGCCAAAGAGTGCCTCATAAATTCCAGCAGCCAATTCATGTGGAGGCTATTCATATTCGGCCAAAAAGCATAATTTTTGAAGCTGTCCATTTCTCTTCTCCATAGCAGCAATTAAGCTCTTTTAAAACATTAACCGAATCTGAATTTTCTCCATTAAAGGGGCCAGCCGAATCATCTTTTTCTAGAAGGTTAATTTTCAGAATTTCATCACATGAATGTAACTAGGAAATTTCTAGGAAGTTTCCTCAAGAAACTTAAGGCATAAGGATCTGATTAGATAGGCTATTCGGCTGCCTTAGTCAAGCTATAAATAGGTCATGTAATTCACATTTTGAGGTTAATGAACAATTTGATAGCTTTGCTAAATTGTGAGGTTGTTTTCAACTCTCGTTATTCTCCAAAAACTTGTGAGACTTATCAAACATCTTTGTGGCGTCAAACTTGTTTTTGTTTCTTCTCGAACTTATCACTTTAATCCCAAAAGTGTGGCGTTCAATTCATACTAAGGTTCCTATCACCATTGATAGTGGGTCGAAGTTTCTTTCCATTTAACAAACCTTCCATCCATCCTTACCAACCTAAGCATTCTCCTAAGTTACGGGTTAACACATTCCTATTGTGTTAGTTCGGCTTTCGAATCCTTAGCCAAATTGCTTCCATTGTTTTCTAATTCATTTCCTAAACCAACAAAACCCTTTTTGAGCCTAAATAAACCTCTTTCTTCTAGCCTATTTTGTAAAGCCTCAATTTACTCCTAATTCATGATCGGGCGATCTTTACGACTCAATTCGATCTCGAGGTGAGGGCGTATCAAGTTGGTATCAGAGCTAGCTGAATTGGAGTAAGAATCGTCGTCTTCAGTATTATGAGATTGTAAAAAAAAACAAGTTTGTATTCAATTTATTTTTTGTTTTCTTTTTCTTTGTGTATTCAGTATTAAAAAAAATCGGAATTAAAAAAAAAAGAGAAGTGATTAAAATTCATTTTGAGCTTGTAAAAGCATTGCTTGCTGCCCGAAGGACCACATCTATACAGCCACACTAATTTCCTTCTATTTTCTTTGATTGTTAGCCTACCCGATCCTAAAATATTACCCTACCAAGCCACATCTATTTTGTAAGCCGACCCCAAACGATTTTGATTTGTCAAACTTAGTTTGCGGAGAATTTTGGGAAGTGAAAATTGAGTGGTAAAAGGCAAGAGAGATTAGTGAGACTATTAAAGAGTAGAAAAGCCAAAGTGAGTGTTTATTCTTGTGAGTGATTGGTGAGTTCTTGTTGTGATTCTTTAAAGAACATTTTTTTTTAAAATGTCTCGGAGCCCGGAAAGGAATCCAAACGAGGGAGGTGGATTTCGTCCAATAAGAAACGTTGGAAGGGGAGTGCCGGATCTCACTTTGCAAGCCATTATGCAAGAAATGGAGCGAATGTTTGATCGCAAGCTTGAACCAATCGAAGACCGCCTATATCGAGTCGAAACCCGAAGGCAACGCGAAGTGACTCCGGAAGATGCAAGGCGAGGACGAGAGCAACCAATTGAAAACCATGATGAAGAAGAATCTGAAGGTGATCACTTATCTGAACAAGGAAACCCTCAACGGTTCCAACGAAATCGAGTCCCAAGAAATCGAGACCGTTCGGATGACAATCTCAAAAATATTAAGATGTCTATTCCGCCGTTTCAAGGGAAGAATGATCCCGAATCTTACTTGGAGTGGGAAAAGAAAATGGAACACGTCTTTGAGTGCCATAACTATTCGGAAAATAAAAAGGTAAAGCTCGCTGCCATTGAATTCTCGGATTATGCGATCGTGTGGTGGGATCAATTGGTGACTAGCCGAAGGAGGAATAGGGAGAGGCCTATCTCTACGTGGGCCGAAATGAAGGCCGTTATGCGCAAGCGTTTTGTTCCCTCCTATTACCATCGGGAGTTGTACCAACGATTGCAAAATCTCACACAAGGCAACCGAACTGTCGAGGACTACTATAAAGACATGGAAATCGCTATGATAAGAGCCGACATGGAGGAGGATCGTGAAGCAACAATGGCGAGATTTTTAGCTGGCCTAAATCGGGATATTGCCAATATCGTCGAGCTTCAACACTATGTAGAAGTTATGGACATGGTGCATATGGCAATAAAAGTTGAAAAATAATTGAAACGGAAAGGACCCATTCGGACATATCCAACGGCTTCTACCAACAACTGGACTCAAGGGACTAGCAAAGCTCCCAATCGGCCTAAGGAGCCTTTCGTTGCTGCCAAACCCAATCAAGTAAGTGCCGATGCTAGGAAAAATAAAAACGAGGCTGTCTCGAATCGTTCTCGTGATATCAAGTGTTTCAAGTGTCAAGGAAGAGGCCACATTGCGAGTCAATGTCCTAATCGACGAGTGATGGTGGTTCGTTCAAATGGCGAGATTGAGTCCGAAGATGAACAAGAGGAGGAGCCTGAAATTCCCATGGAGGAAGGTGAAGAGCTCGAGCTGCCCGTTGAAGGAGAATTACTTGTTATCAAAAGGAGGTTGAATATCCAAGTAGCCGAGGAAGAACAACAACGAGACAACATCTTTCACACTCGTTGCCATGTTCAAGGTAAGGTGTGTAGTTTAATTATTCACGGAGGTAGTTGCACCAATGTCGCAAGTTCTTTGCTGGTTAAAAACTTGGTTTAGCCACCACAAAGCATCCAACTCCTTACAAGTTACAATGGCTAAATGACGGAGGCGAACTCAAGGTGACGAAGCAAGCAAGGGTGGCATTTTCCATAGGCAAGTACCAAGATGAGATGGTTTGTGATGTCGTACCAATGCACGCGGGACATTTGCTATTGGGGCGTCCTTGGCAATTTGACAGGCGAGTAGTCCACGACGGCTATACAAACCGATATTCATTTAAGCACCTTGGAAGGAATGTTACATTAGCTCCTCTCACACCGAAGCAAGTGCATGAAGACCAACTCGAGATGAAGCAATCTATTGATCGAGAAAAAGAAAAAGAGAAAAACAAAAAGAGTGAAAAGAAAAAGAAAGAAAAGAATGAGGAGAGTGAGATAAAAACAAGAGTGACAAAAGAAAAAGAGCAAGAGTGTGAAAATAAAAAATAAGTGTTTTTGCTAGAAAAAGAGAGATTCGAAAATTGATGTTGGCAAGGCAACCTATCTTTCTACTTATGTATAAAGAGTGTTTATTGGAAACTAACGAACTTGACAATACTTTGCCTACTCCTATCGTTTCTTTGTTGCAGGAATTCGAAGATGTTTTTCCTGAAGAAGTGCCAAATGGCCTACCTGCCATTCGAGGAATCGAGCACCAAATCGATTTTGTGCCCGGTGCTGCAATTCCAAATAGGCCAGCATATAGAAGTAATCCTGAGGAAACGAAGGAATTAGAAAAGCAAGTAGCCGAATTAATGGAGAAGGGCTACATCCGTGAAAGCTTAAGTCCGTGCGCGGTTCCGGTATTGTTGGTTCCTAAAAAGGATGGATCCTGGCGAATGTGCGTTGACTGCCGCGCTATCAACAAAATCACAATAAAATATCGCCATCCTATTCCCCGCCTCGACGACATGCTTGATGAACTTAGTGGAGCCCAATTGTTTTCGAAGATCGATTTAAAAAGTGGGTATCATCAAATTAGAATGCGGGAGGGAGACGAATGGAAAACTGCGTTCAAAACTAAATATGGTTTGTATGAATGGTTGGTAATGCCATTCGGACTTACCAACGCTCCGAGTACTTTCATGCGTCTCATGAATTATGTTTTACGTTCGTTCATTGGAAAATTCTGTGTTGTGTATTTTGATGATATTTTAGTCTATAGCAAGAGCTTGGAAGATCATATTCAACATCTACTTGCCATGCTTGAAGTCTTACGAAAAGAGGTACTTTATGCCAATTTAAAGAAATGTTCTTTTTGCACTAATGAAGTTGTTTTTCTAGGCTTTGTGGTAAGTGCTCGTGGATTAGAAGTTGACCAAGAAAAGGTCAAGGCGATCAACGAATGGCCGCGTCCAACGAACATCAGCCAAGTGAGGAGTTTTCACGGGTTGGCAAGCTTCTATCGAAGGTTTGTGCCTAATTTTAGTTCTGTAGCTGCCCCCTTGACAGGTATAATTAAGAAAAATTCTCCTTTTGTGTGGACTGATGAACAAGAAAATTCTTTTAATAAGCTTAAAGAATGTCTAACTAATGCACCATTGTTGTCTTTACCTGATTTTAACAAAACATTCGAGATAGAGTGTGATGCTTCAGGTATCGGCATTGGCGCTGCTTTGATGCAAGATGGACGGCCTATTGCATACTTTAGTGAAAAGCTTAACGGATCTACGTTGAATTATCCAACGTATGATAAGGAACTATATGCATTGGTCCGAGCTCTCGAAACATGGCAACACTATTTATGGCTGAAGGAATTCGTAATTCATTCGGACCACGAGGCTCTAAAGCATTTGAAGGGACAAACCAAGCTCAATAAACGTCATGCCAAGTGGGTGGAGTATTTGGAGTCGTTTCCGTACGTGATCAAGTATAAAAAGGGTAAGGAAAATGTTGTAGCCGACGCCCTATCACGAAGGTACGCACTTGTCAATTTAATGGATTCTAAATTGCTTGGTTTCGAATTTATCAAAGATCTTTATAAATCTGATGCTGACTTTGGTGAAATTTATGAGTCTTGTTCTCATGGTGCTTGTGAAAAGTATTTTCAGCATGAGGGCTATTTATTTCGTGAAGGCAAGCTTTGTGTGCCTCAAAGTTCTGTGAGAAACGTCCTTGTAGAAGAAGCTCATAGCGGAGGACTTATGGGCCACTTCGGAATTGCTAAAACTTTAGCAATATTGCATCAACATTTCTATTGGCCCAAAATGAAACGTGACGTAATAAGGAAATGTGATCGTTGCATCACTTGTAAGAAGGCAAAGTCACGAATCAAACCGCATGGATTATACATCCCGTTGCCTATTCCTGATGCTCCGTGGGTAGACATTTCAATGGACTTCGTTCTGGGCCTTCCAAGAACCAAAAGAGGGAGAGATTCAATATTTGTTGTTGTAGACCGTTTTTCAAAAATGGCCCATTTTATACATTGTAATAAAACTGATGATGCTACTAACGTTGCTAGTCTATTTTTCAAGGAAGTTGTTAGGTTGCATGGGATCCCTCGAACCATTGTCTCTGATCGCGACACAAAGTTTCTAAGTCATTTTTGGAGGACGTTGTGGGGGAAATTGGGCACCAAACTTCTATTTTCGACGACATGCCACCCTCAAACGGATGGCCAAACCGAAGTAGTCAACCGTGTGCTATCAACTTTGCTTCGAGCTATTTTGAAAAAGAATTTGAAGATGTGGGAAGATTGCTTACCTCATGTGGAGTTCGCATACAATCGAACCGTTCATTCTGCTATGAAATTTTCTCCTTTTGAGGTAGTATACGGTTTTAATCCCATTACTCCTCTTGATTTGATTCCTATGCCTTCTAATGAATTAGTACATGTAGATGGCAAAAAGAAGGCCGAATTTGTTAAACAATTGCACAAAAATGTTAAGGATAATATTGAGAGGAGAACCGAACAATATGTTCGAGGGGCAAATAAAGGGCGCAAACGAGTCGTGTTCGAACCCGGTGACTGGGTTTGGATCCACATGCGCAAAGAACGGTTTCCCGATCAAAGAAAATCCAAGCTTCAATCAAGGGGTGATGGCCCTTTTCAAGTATTGGAACGGATCAATGACAACGTCTACAAGATTGACCTACCGGGTGAGTATGCAGTGAGTGCAAGTTTTAACGTTGCTGACCTTTCTCCTTTTGATGTAGGTGACGATTCGAGGACGAATCGCTTCGAAGAGAGGGAGGATGATATGAGCTCGCCCATGAAGATAGGTGCCGAATCCATGGAGTTGCCTTTGGGGCCAATTACTCGAGCACGTGCCAAGAAGTTCCAAGATGCTGTAGCAAGCTATATTGCTCGATTGTGGAGTGATGGGTTGATTGCCCATAAAACGCCCAGCTCAACTAGCTTGATTCGCAATTTCCTACAAGCTGATTTTAGCTTGTGTCAGCTCAATTTAGCTCAATTCGGCACTTAATTAGTTCAAGGAGCTGATTAAATTTATTTTTAATAAATTTAATTAGTTGTGTTAGTTTAGAATCAGCTCAAATCATTTAATTAAATAAATGTGTCTTAATCTGGACATTTTTAATTCAGCTTATTAAATATGTTTTATATTAGTACATGCCTTTAATATGTCCATATTAAGTCATAAATTAAATGTGTTTAGTTTAATTAAAAAGTTTTAATGTGTCTTGACTAAGACAAATTTATTAGTGGCTGCTAATTAATTTGTCTTAGCCGAATTAATGTGCAGAATTTTAATATGTCCAGCTGCTGATTTCATGAGTATTAAACTTGTCGTAATCACATTTATTTGATGTTTTTTTCAGCTAGCTTAATGGCAAAGAAAGCTCATAAAGAAGGAGCATGTATTTGGGCACATGCATGGACGGCATTTAAAGTGCAGCTGCCTTGTGTTTCCACCTGACTTTTCGTGCAGCTCAATGGACTTCTAGCTGCTGTTTTTGAGCTTCTCCAAGGGCCAATTTCGTGGAGAGCAATGGCCAAAGAGTGCCTCATAAATTCCAGCAGCCAATTCATGTGGAGGCTATTCATATTCGGCCAAAAAGCATAATTTTTGAAGCTGTCCATTTCTCTTCTCCATAGCAGCAATTAAGCTCTTTTAAAACATTAACCGAATCTGAATTTTCTCCATTAAAGGGGCCAGCCGAATCATCTTTTTCTAGAAGGTTAATTTTCAGAATTTCATCACATGAATGTAACTAGGAAATTTCTAGGAAGTTTCCTCAAGAAACTTAAGGCATAAGGATCTGATTAGATAGGCTATTCGGCTGCCTTAGTCAAGCTATAAATAGGTCATGTAATTCACATTTTGAGGTTAATGAACAATTTGATAGCTTTGCTAAATTGTGAGGTTGTTTTCAACTCTCGTTATTCTCCAAAAACTTGTGAGACTTATCAAACATCTTTGTGGCGTCAAACTTGTTTTTGTTTCTTCCCGAACTTATCACTTTAATCCCAAAAGTGTGGCGTTCGATTCATACTAAGGTTCCTATCACCATTGATAGTGGGTCGAAGTTTCTTTCCATTTAACAAACCTTCCATCCATCCTTACCAACCTAAGCATTCTCCTAAGTTACGGGTTAACACATTCCTATTGTGTTAGTTCGGCTTTCGAATCCTTAGCCAAATTGCTTCCATTGTTTTCTAATTCATTTCCTAAACCAACAAAACCCTTTTTGAGCCTAAATAAACCTCTTTCTTCTAGCCTATTTTGTAAAGCCTCAATTTACTCCTAATTCACGATCGGGCGATCTTTACGACTCAATTCGATCTCGAGGTGAGGGCGTATCACCTTCTTTAAATACCGCTCCTTGCATGCTAACATTTCATTTAATACATGTTTGCTTGCACATTAAATTCGGCCAACATTTAGACACATTAATTCGGCAGTAAACACAACATTAACTACAGCATATTAATAACCTACACTTAAGTGTTAGTTGGAGACATAACATAAATTCGGCTGCACAAAATATGAAAAAATATGCACAAGAAATTTGGCAACCTAAAGCACATTTAATTCAGCAGCCACAATTAACTTCAACTGGACATCATTTAAGACATCATTAAATTCGGTTGTAGCAAGACTAATTAAATTCGTCCAGACACATTAAAGAACAGCATTAACTATGACAAAACACATTAATTAGGCTTAAGACAAATTAAAGCATGCATTAAAACAAATAAAACATATTTAACATGGAAATTAATATGTCCAGATTTTTAAACAAATTAATTAACTTATTTAATTAACTAATTTAACTAACAGCAACTTATTTATTCCAGCAAAAATAAATGCAATCTTAATAAAATAAATTGCATTCTAGCTCAATGAGCTAGAATCCACCCGAATTGAATTGGGACGAGCTTGTGAAAATGTCGAGCCTCGCTTGTGGGCTGAGCCAAGGATGATTCCAGGGCGGGGTCGTATCATCCCCCCTTCTTTAGAACGACTTGTCCTCAAGTCGAGCCGTTGGTTCATTCGATCATAACTTCGCTTACTCATCTTTCCTCGATCAAATGGAACGAATGGCAATTGAAGCAACTGAAAAGAATATCCATGAGTTAGCAAAAAGCAGTACAAACAAATTTGCAATTCGAGTATAACAAGACAAATGTAATGCAGGCGATTGGAAAGATTCAGATTACCATGCAAGCGAACTAGTTTACTCGACAAGGCCATGAAAATTGTTCAAAACAAAATAAAATAGATTTCTGAGCATCCATACATCTTAAATTGATTACACAAGCTATAATTGGATCCCGAGTAATGAGTCAAAATATGCACATAGGCATCACAAACAGGTAATGAAAAATATTTACATGGTTCTCGAAGTTGCACAATCATACCGTGCATTAGACGATTGACTATCGATTCTATTACAATTACATCAACACAATTATCAAAAACAAGAATCTTTTTGTCACCATTAAAAATAGATAGATCGTGTTCAATTGAGGCAAAACAATTAACCATATCACAATCAAAGTATCTTTCAAAAACCAATTCACGAACAAGATTGTTATTACCATTCGAGGAAAACAAAAATATTTTAGAAATTTCAGGAGGCTTACCTTTTGGAGTAGGAAAATAAAGTTCATTTTTACCTCGCTCGCTTAACAAAAACCTTCGCTCCTTGGCGATGTAGAGTAGTCGAAATTCCTTGCTTGAATTAACCTTTTCAAAATGGATCTCCATACTCGACAATAGAGCATGCATCATAATCAAATTGGAATTATAATAAAAAACATCGAGAACTCATCCAAGTGATCATGTAATCTAAATTTCAGTCGGTCAATTTTGCTTAAAAATGCAGAATTTGGATAACAAAGCAGATTTGAGACACCATCTTCAACTTTAAGTGCACTAACCATTTTACATGTCATCGTCATATCAAACAAACAAATCAAAGACATGCATGTTGTCAAACATTCATACGTTTCAAATCTCATACCCACATTCTTGTTTATACAAAGTAGTTTCTCATAAAAGATCAATGAGTGCATATTTTTACCCAAATCAAGCTGATGGAATGGCTTATATATCTTCTTATCTTGCAAATGCTGAATAATTATTATTTCACTAACAAACTCATCAGCATCGCAATTTCCAAAAGCGTTATTCTTCTTGCCATCATTCCACGCAAATGTATTATCATCAATCAAAGGATGGCAAGTAACCACATCAAAGTTCAGATCACTTCTAAAGGACAATTCATCAACAAGGTTTCCATCAACAATCGAATAAGACAGAGGTGCTTTAAGAATTTCAAAACTCATACCTTGCTCCTCTTTTGGCAAAGGCGAACTAAGATAGTTGAGAACGTTACCTTTTTCAACCAAGGTGAACTTCTCTCTTTGGAAAGGTATTAGAGTTGTAAATTATCATCACTCGGCCTTTTGGATACCTGAAAAGCAGAAACAGAACAAGAACAAATTTCATATGGATTAGTTGGAATGCTCCTCACTTTTTCTGGTTCATTTGTCTCTTTTTCTCTCGTTTCTTTTTTAATCTCAACTTCTTTTTTTCTCTTTTCATTTCCTCTCTCATTTTCAATTTTATTTTCGACCTCACTCTCTTTTTTTGATTTCTTTTTCTTTTCTTTCGATTTCTTTTTCTCGCTCGCACTCTTGTACAATCTCAATTTCTTTTTCGAATTCTTTACAATGTGCAGTCGACACAAAAGAATCAAAAATATAATCCCCTAAAGGAAGAGAAAATATTTTCATAGGCTTCTCGTCTATTTCTTCGAGAACAATCCTTCGGGAAGGACTTCTTTGAAGCATACAAGGAATAACTCGTCCTTTCTCGTTCGTCATGTCGAAAAGTCGCAAGCTCGAAGCTATCGCGTCTTGTATTCCTTGACGAATAGGAATCCCGATAAGAATCTCTTAGCGAGTAGTCTTTGGACACGTATCGCCTTGACGATCTCGACTCCGTTTCTCGACTTGGTGGATTTTGTTTCCGTCTGGCTCTTTCCTCCACTCGATCCAGTTGATCATGCAATTTATCAAATTTTGATTTCACCATTCTATGCATCTCTTGCATCAAATATTGGAATTCTGATTCGGAAAATTCTTGTGACATGATTTTTTTGCTAAAAAGAGGAAAAAAATGATTAAAATAAAATAGAAAGTAAATACCTCACCACAAAAAATCTTATGTTTCACTCGCAAAGAAAATTAGATGACACTCCACTCGTGTTGATACGCCCCGGCTCGGGAAGGAGAGTCGAGTCGTAGATGTGCCCGATCGTAAATTGGAGTAATACTCGAGGGTGGACGAAATAGGTTAAGAAAGAAGAGATAAAGGCTCAAATTTAGTTCAAAAGGGGTTATGAAATGTATTGAGGATGATAGGTGAATGAAAACCAAGTATTAAGTTGAACCAACACAATATAAGTGTGTTAACCCGGGACTTAACGAATACTTAGGAAAGGTTAAATGTTGTATGGATGGAAAACGAATAAAATGGAACCTTGACCCACTATCAAAGATGATAGGAACCTCGGTATAACTTGAACGCCACACTTTGGGTGCAAAGTGATAAGTTCGAAATACAAAAACGGGTTGACGCCAAAAGGGTTACTTGATAAGTCTAACTAGTCCTTGGAGAACAATGAGAGTTGAAAACAAACTCACAAAGTAAACAAATTTCATATAAGTTTTAAAAATATATTGTCTAGCCTTAAAACGAATACAAAGCAAGCTATTTATAGCTAAATTCCTACGGTAGCCGAATGGACTAATAAGATGCTGAATGGCAGCCAAAATTAAAACAAAAGAGACTAGAAATTTCCAGCAACCTTCCTAAGACATTTGGGAAGCTTCATGCATGAAGAAGTCAATTGGACAGCTTCTAGATGTAATCCATTCAGCTGGACATTAATGGAAGTATTGGTGAGCTGAATAAGGGGTCTTGGTTCGGCCAATGAAGTTAAATGCACCTTAATGAAGCCTCCTTGTGAGTTGAACAGCTTGACCATTTTTATTGACGTTTTGGGCACACAAAACAGCTCCTAAATGCTTCTTGGGAGTATGAAATGTCAACCTTGGTTAATTAAGCAACAGACATGCTTTGGCGAATGGTCACTTGGAAATTCCCCAAACAACAGCTCTTTGCTGTACCCGAAGCAATACCAGCTTTAATGCTGTTCAATAACATCCCCCCTGCATGCTTTCATTAATGTCTCCATGCATGGTGAATATCTCATTTAAGTCATGTTTTGCTTCCCTTTAAATGCCGTTCCATACATGGGAACATCTCATTTAATTCATGTCTTTGCTGCACATTAAATCAGCAAGCAGCTTTTTAATTTCGTCCATTAAATGGCCACATTGAAAAGCACAAACAACTCCTTTAATGCCGTTCCTTGCATGTAGAACAGCATCTTTAATGCATGTCTTGCTGTTCATTAAATTCGGCAACATCCACTTCCTTAAATTGCCGTCCAAGCCATTAAACCTGCAGCCAAATAATTAAATTCGGTCATTAATATCTGCTCATTAAAAATCAGCATCTTAAGACAAATTAAATTGGCAGCAATTTGATCAATAAATATGCTCATAAATTCGGCTGAAACTAATGAAAAACATCAATAAATTCGGCAACTAAGACACATTTAATTCAGCATCCTAGACAAGTTAATTAAATTTGGCTGAACATTAAATAACAGCTTAGGCATAATAAATCAGCAATAAGACACATTAAATAATTGTAATAAGGCAAACACATTTATGCTAGGTAATAATTAAAACAAATTAAACATGCAATAAACAAACATAATTAAAATGTCCAGATTTCTTAATTAAACACTTAGTAATTATTTGAGCTAAAGTAACTAACTCAACTAATTAATTTATTCCGGCAAATTAAATTAAAAGAGCTAAAGAGCTAATAACGAGCTCAACGAGTTAAATTGAGCTTGAATGAGCTGACTTGAGCACGAATGAGCTAACTTGAGCTCGAATGAGTTGAACCACACGAAAAGAAATTCAAATAAGCTAAAAATTAGCTTCATCTTGCACTTGGGGCCCTCGTGTTTAGGCCAATCTCGACAGCGTTGGGTTGTGACATTACATGATGCGATCAGGATCACATCATACCCTCCCTCTTGAAGACGATTTGTCTTCAAATCGGGCCACTTGCTCGAAAATTTTTTTTCAAGATCTCGAACCCTTTTGTTCATGACCCGAATAGAATCATTTCCAAAACTTTGAAAATCACGAATGGTTCGAGAAAATTTTGAATTATTTCCACGCCCTCCCTCTTTTGGAGGGAACCAATTTAGAGTGTCACCTACACGAGAATGAAAGGAATTAGAGACACTAAAAATTATAAACACAAATGATCTTTTTAGATGCTTATTCAAAATTGGGATGCTTAACCCAATGCCAGGATCAAAAATGAAATTCGGTCTTACCTTTCCAAAATGAATCAAAAAGTTCATGGATAGAAACAAATCAGAACCACAAAACAGTCGAAAGGCATAATCTCGAAAGTCAAAATTGCAAAATCCAAACCCTTTTAACAAGAACAAAGAATAATAATCTCCGGGGTCAAAAACGAAGCTTCCTCTTCTTCACCAAGACTTCACACATGTCAAGCAAATAGGAGTTAGGCATACATACATTCGAGCAATCAAACCCTTCATATTTCATTCGCACACGTAAACAAGAAAAGTTCACACCACAATTTAGATAATTCACATGATCATCACAAGCAAACAGATTAGATGTCAACTTTTCATCACACAATCCCAAATTTTGTTTGTGTTGTTTTAATCTGGCTTCATCATCAAGCTTGTAAACATCAGAAATATCATGAGGAAAACTTTTCAATCCATCATCCCAATCAAAGTCATCACCAATCAAAAATTGATACTTAGACAAATCAGGATAGGAAAGTCTTCTACTAACTAATTCTTCAGCAATCTCAACATTATCATGCATATGAATTCGTTGAAGTTCGACTAACATAGAACCCTTACCATGCTTACCTTTAGGCGCTGGTGGAATAGAGTCATCTATGATTTTACTTTCTCGACTAATCGAAATCGTCTCTCCTCAGAAAAGTATTGAAGTTGAAATTGATCGATGGGATTTCGAGAAACCTGAAAAGTAGAAACAAAACAAGGAAAATTCATAGGATGGTTAGTAACAACACTCATTTCTTGTTCACTTTCATCTTTTTCGCTTATTTCTTTTTCCAACTCATTTTCAAATCCTCTTTCCTTTACCATATCACTCATTTCTTTTGCACTCTCATTTCTTCCTTCAATCTCACTCTCTTTTTCAGTTTTCTTTTCTTTTTCACACTCGTTTTTATTCTCAATCTCATTTTCAATTTTCTTTTCTATCTCACACTCATCTTCTTTTTCTTTCATTTCTTTTTCATTTTCATTTTCTCGCTCGCGCTCTTTTTTTTTCACATGCTATTTCAATTCCATTACAAAAGTAGAAATCATCAAAATGAGAAGCCTTTCGTTGAGAATAAGAAAAGGATTCTTCATACAAATGGCAATCTTCTCTTTGTGATAGATCTTCCGTAGCCGAGTACTTTGACACTCTTGAAACACGTGCACCTCTTCGTAAATAATCCTTTGTAGATGAATAAATTGAAGCACTTGTAGAGACACGTTTACTTTTTCGTTTATCATCTCGAAGGACTCAAACTCGGAGTTTGCTTCTCTTGGTCTCGAACGCCTTGTTGAATAGAAGTTTGATAAGAGTCTCTTGTCGAGTAGTGTCGTCGTGACGATCTTTTCTTCGTCTCTTGACTTGAAGAAATTTGCTCCCGTTGGAATCGTTCATCCAACTTCTTCAATCGTTCTTTAATTGGTTCCAATTTTCTTTGAAGCATTTGACCCACCTCGTGAATAATCGTTTGATATGTTGGGTCGATCAAAACATCGTCATATTCTTCATCATCAATCCCTTCAAAACTTCTTGACATCTTTTTTTTTAATCACACAAAAAACTCACACTTCTCTCACATAAAAAAAATTCACACTATTTGGCTTTTACTTCTCTCGAATGGTCTCACCAATCACTCTTGCCTTTTTCCACTCGATTTTTCACCTCTCGAAGTTCTTCGCAAACTAAATTGACGAATCAATACCGTTTGACGTCGGCTTACAAAATTGATTTGGCTTGGTGGGTAATGATGTCAGAAATGGTAGGCTATCAAACAAACTAGAAATGGTTAAGTGTGGCTATATAGATAAGGTCCTTCGGGCATCAAGCAATGCTTTTACAATCCAACTATGACCTCTTCTTTTTTTTTTAATTCTAATTTTTTTTTACTTCTGAAACTTCTTTTTTTTTCTTTTTTTTGAATTTCTCTTTTTTTTCAGTACTGAATACAAAAGAAGACAAGAAAAAAATTGAATACAATTTTTTTTTCAAATTTTTTTTAATTTTTTTCCTTTTTTTTACAATACCGAAATGCCGATAACTTCGATTCTTACTCCAATTCAGCTAGCTCTGATACCAAATGATACGCCCCGGCTCGGGAAGGAGAGTCGAGTCGTAAATGTGCCCAATCGTGAATTGGAGTAATACTCGAGGGTGGATGAAATAGGTTAAGAAAGAAGAGATAAAGGCTCAAATTTAGTTCAAAAGGGTAATGTATTGAGGATGATAGGTGAATGAAAACCAAGTATTCAAGTTGAACCAACACAATATAAGTGTGTTAACCCGGGACTTATACGAATACTTAGGAAAGGTTAAATGTTGTATGGATGGAAAACAAATAAAATGGAACCTTGACCCACTATCAAAGATGATAGGAACCTCGGTATAACTTGAACGCCACACTTTGGGTGCAAAGTGATAAGTTCGAAATACAAAAACGGGTTGACGCCACAAGGGTTACTTGATAAGTCTAACCAGTCCTTGGAGAACAATGAGAGTTGAAAAAAACTCACAAAGTAAACAAATTTCATATAAGTTTTAAAAATATATTGTCTAGCCTTAAAACGAATACAAAGCAAGCTATTTATAGCTAAATTCCTACGGTAGCCGAATGGACTAATAAGATGCTGAATGGTCAGCCAAAATTAAAACAAAAGAGACTAGAAATTTCCAGCAACCTTCCTAAGACATTTTTGGGAAGCTTCATGCATGAAGAAGTCAATTGGACAGCTTCTAGATGTAATCCATTCAGCTGGACATTAATGGAAGTATTGGTGAGCTGAATAAGGGGTCTTGGTTCGGCCAATGAAGTTGAATGCACCTTAATGAAGCCTCCTTGTGAGTTGAACAGCTTGACCATTTTTATTGACGTTTTGGGCACACAAAACAGCTTGATACGAGATCAAAGGCTCGACAAATGCGTTCCAAACTAAATGGGACCATCCAGGAGTTTGTTAGTAAGGCCTTAGATGCGTACACAAAAGAAAGGGAAAATCAAGATTTCAAATATTGGGAATCTTGGTCCAAGACACCAAATCTTGCAGCCAAAGCGCATTGGATCCATTACGAGCATCAACGATTCAATTTCGGTAGGAGATGGATCACAAGCCCAAATTCTTAGGGCAAGGCCCAATAAGAAGATTCCAAGCCCAATCAAGAAATCCACCCATACTTAGTTGAAAATCAGGCCAAATTGTCAAAGTGGCCCAAGTTGTAAAGTTTTATTTTTATTTATTTATTTATTTATTTTACTTAGTTTAAATTTTTATATTCAGTCCAAGAGTCCCAAATAAAAGACCCTTGGCCGAATTTCCATATTAAAATAATTAGGAGTTTTTTTTTAGTTTTAGTTTTAGTGTTCTAATTAAATTAGGAAAACATTTGAAAGGCCTATTTATATGGCTTGGCAGCACCCTACATTACATTACAATTACATTGAAAATTTCAGATTTGATTTGAGTGAAAATTCTCTTTGAGTTCTTCAAGGATTTTCTCTTGAGTTTTCTTTAGAAGTTGTTTTAACATCTTTTTGATTGTGGGAGCCATCTTAAACCTTCTTCTTGCCATTGATATTCTTTGGAGGGGAGATTAGAGCCGTTTGAAGGGAGTTGTGAGATCTTTCGGGATTTCAAGGCTTCTTAGGACTTATCTTTTAATTTCTTACTGTCAATTCTTTCTTTATTTCTGCTTGTGCCGAATCTTTATCTAATTTATTTTCTGTTCTTATTGTGTTTTCAGCCTTTTTCTATCTTAAGGAATTAGCCCAAAAATCCCCAATTTCTAGGGTTCTTGCCGATTCATCCATACTCTTTTTGGGAGAAATTAGATTGCCGAAATTTGGGAAAAACTATCTGGGTGTTCAATTGGGCAGAATCGCAATCTCTTCTAGGGTTTCAAGATTCCTTATTAACATTTATTTCTATTCTCTATTTGATTCTTTACTGTTTTGGGGATTTTATTTCAGATCTGAAATTCAAAAATCTAATCTTTTAATTTTCTGTTTCGTTTCAAATCTAATTGTTTAGGGTTTTCGTAGGAGTTTCTCGTGACTTGGCAACTCGATCTTGGTCGCGCGCAACCCCGTATCATTTGGTATCAGATTTTGGGGTTTTGGGTGTTCTTGGTTGATTTCTAAACTGATCTCTATTTTTTAAAAGCATAAACAGCAGTTTTACCCAAAAAATTGTTCAAAAAAAATTCATTTGAGTGGGTAAACGTTGTCCGATTGATCTGAAATTTTACATACATTTTTTGGCACTGTGATTGAATATAAAAAAATTATTCCCGCAAAAAAATCAGTCAAAAAAGTCAAAAAAATCAAAAAAGACGAAATTCCATAAAAATTTAAAAAAAGATTCAGCGGGTTGAATTTGGTGCTCAAAATTTCCAGATCAAAAATTCAATATATAAGGACACTCCAGATTTAATTTGTGATTTTTGGAGATCGGAACACCTCAAACGAAGTTGTCAAGTTACTCCGTAGTTTTTCGGGTTTTCTGTTTTCAGCAATTTTTATTGATTCTTAGCTGTAGGTTTTCATTTGTTTACCTTTATTCTTCCTTTACGTTATCTAACACCTTCTTGTTTCTTGTGTTAGTAGGATTTAAAGGTGTGCACAACTTCTTCCTCGGTGCAACACGAATCAATTGGTGTCTCGTCAGTTTTTGGCATCCTAGTGCAAATTAGGATTCTTTGGTAGTTTGGTTCACACTCTCTAATTGGTTGATATAAACTCTGATAAAGAACTCACAAGATTGAATTCGACCTCATTGAGAATTTGATTTTTCTTTTTGAGTGATTAATGGTGAGGTTTGCTAACTTTTATTTTTGAGTGTTGAGTGTTTATTTTTGCAGTTTTTTTGGAAGATGTCTAAAGATGACCATAATGATACACTTATGGAAGTCCAACAACAGTTAGAAGGACACGCTGCTGCAATCACACAAATAAATGCTACCTTCAAGCATTGAATACTACTTTGAATGAGGTACGAATGAATCAAGAACTTCAATATCGAGATCCAATCAGGGAAGATAGGAATAACCAGCCCCATAGGCGCGGCCCTCGACGTGTCCCTAGAATGGATGATGATTTTCATGATCGTGGACAACCTTCTTTGGCAAAACCGAAATTCACAATTCCCCAATTTCGTGGTAAGAATGATCCTGACGCTTATTGTGAATGGGAATCTAAGATTGAACTCATGTTTCGGTATTATAAATGTCTGGATGATGAAAAGGTAGCGTTAGCAACACTGGAATTTTCTGATTATGCATTAAGTTGGTGGACTCAACTTGGGGTAAACCGCCATCGGAATTATGAAGGTGAGATTTCGACATGGGATGAGTTGAAACAGATTATGCGTAAAAGGTTTATTCCACCTCACTACTATAGAGAAATTAAAACAAAGTTGAGAAGACTTATCCAAGGTAGTAGGACGGTGGATGAATATTTTAAAGAGATGGAGATGCTCATTCAGAGAGCTAATGTGGAGGAAGATGAAGAAACAACTATGGTTCGATTCATTGATGGTTTGAACAGGCCGATAGCTAATACATTGAGGCTACAAACTTACATTGATTTGGAAGAAGTAGTTCACAAAGCCATTGAGATCGAGCAACAATTAAAGGAACAAAGGTTTGGGTCCTTATCTACTTCACAATATTATCGAGGTAACAATTCCAATTCTGATTTTAAGAGTTCAAAACCACCTTTTGTTACTAACAAGTCTTCTTTGAGTAATGGAAGTAAACAATCAGATTGGAAAAAAGGGGCTCTGCAAAAACGCAAACACCTTCTAAGCAGCCCAATTTAGGTGATTCGAGTGCGAAGAGGACTCGTGAGATTGAATGCTTTAAGTGCAAAGGGCGTGGTCATTATAGTAGAGAATGCCCTAACACGAGATTACTTCTTCTAAAAGATAACGGTGAGTACATTCCGACTCTGATAATACAGATCCAGATATGCCAGAACTTGTGGATGACAGTGATAATGGCGACGAGTTGGTCGAACCACCAAAGGAAGGGGACTTTGCTAATTTTCAATGCCTTGTAGTTCGTCGAACCCTTACATTCAGATAAAAGATGATGAGAGCCAAAGGACAATATTTTCCATTCTCGGTGTTTTATTAAAGGTAACTTATGTTCACTCATTATTGATAGTGGGAGTTGCTCGAATGTAGTGAGTAGTTATTTGGTGGATTCTTTAAAGTTGCCTTGTACCAAACACCCTAAGCCATATCACCTTCAGTGGCTTAATGAATGTTCCGAAGTTAAAGTTACGAAACAGTCCTTGGTCACTTTTAAACTCGACAATTATGAGGATGACGTATGGTGTGATGTAGTCCCCATGCATGCGGCACACTTGCTCCTTGGACGACCTTGGCAATTTGATCGCGATGTTACACACCAAGGTAAACTTAATCGATACTCCCTTGTATTTAAAGGCAAGAAATTCACTTTTGCTCCTTTAAATCCTACTGATGTATATAAGGATCAATTGAGGATGATAAAATTTTGTGAGGGGTAAGGGAGAAAGAGCAAGTACAAAAGACAGAGAGAAAAGAGGCTAATAGTAGTGGAAAAAGTCAAAATTTAAAAAGCCCAAAGGTGAGTGAATCCTCTAATGGTAAAATGAGCGGAAAAAATCTTTTGGCAACAAAAAAAGATGTGAAGAGAGCCCTACTTAATAAACAGCTTGTATCCTTGTGAGGTTTAGGCAAAATTATTTATCTTTATCTAACATAAACGAAAATTTGCCTAGTGTGTTTCAATCTCTTTTGCAGGATTATGAGGATGTTCTTAGTGAGGCCCCTAAAGGTTTACCACCTTTACGAGGGATAGAACATCAAATTGACTTAGTACCCGGAGCTTCAATCCCAAATCGACCAGCCTATAGATGCAATCCCGAGGAGACAAAGGAATTGCAAAGGCAAGTGGAGGAATTACTAGACAAAGGGTACATTCGTGAGAGCCTAAGTCCTTGTGCTGTTCCTGTCTTATTGGTGCCAAAGAAAGATGGTACGTTTCGTATGTGTGTTGATTGTCGCCCAATCAACAAGATAACGGTAAAGTATCGACACCCAATCCCTAGACTTGATGATATGCTTGATGAATTACATGGTTCAATAATATTTACAAAAATTGATTTAAAAAGCGGTTATCATCAAATTCGAATGAGGGAAGGGGATGAATGGAAAACAGCTTTTAAAACAAAATTTGGATTGTATGAATGGTTAGTTATGCCTTTCGGCCTTACTAATGCACCTAGTACATTTATGAGATTAATGAATCATGTTTTGAGGCTACATTTGGGTAAATCTGTAGTAGTTTACTTTGATGATATTTTAATTTACTCAAAGTCATTAGATGATCATGTTTTCCATGTTCGAACCGTTTTGGATATTCTACGAACTGAAAGATTATTTGCCAACCTTGATAAATGCACATTCTGTTGTGATAAACTAATATTCTTAGGTTTCATAGTTAGTGCTCAAGGTATTCATGTCGACGAGGACAAAGTTAAGGCAATTAAGGAGTGGCCGACTCCTAAATCGGTAACTGAGGTGAGATCTTTCCATGGTTTAGCCAGTTTTTATAGACGATTTGTGAAAGATTTCTCTACTATTGCTGCCCCATTGACTGAAGTTATAAAGAAATCAGTGGGTTTCAAATGGGGTGAAACCCAAGAAAAAGCTTTTCAAACTCTAAAAGCTAAGTTATGTTCTGCTCCTTTGCTTAAATTACTTGATTTTGCTAACACTTTTGAACTTGAGTGTGATGCTTCAGGAATTGGAATCGGCGCCGTTTTAATGCAAGATAAGCTCTATTGCTTATTTTAGTGAGAAATTGAACGGTGCACAGTTAAATTACTCGACTTATGACAAAGAACTATTGGCATTAGTTCGTGCACTTCAAGTATGGCAACATTATTTGCTGCCTAATGAGTTTGTCATACATACAGATCATGAGTCTCTTAAATGGTTAAAGGGACAAGGTAAGTTGAGTAAAAGACATGCCCGATGGGTAGAATTCATTGAAACATTCCCTTATGTGATTCAATATAAAACAGGTAAAGATAATGTAGTCGCAGATGCTTTGTCTAGACGATATACTTTAATACTACATTGAATGCTAAAGTCTTAGGGTTTGAACATATTAAAGAGTTATATGATGATGATACTGATTTCAGCCATATCTATAAGAATTGTGGACATACTGCTTTTGAAAAATTTTATTTGTAGATGGCTTTCTTTTTCTTTAAACAGGTTATGCATACCAAAGTGTTCCATGAGAGAATTGTTGATTCATGAAGCCCATAGTGGGGGACTAATGGGACATTTTGGAGTGGCCAAAACACTAGACATATTGCAAGAACACTTCCATTGGCCACATATGAAGAAGGATGTGGAAAAGGTATGTTCCAAGTGCATTACATGCAAACAAGCAAAATCTAAGGTAATGCCTCATGGCCTTTACACTCCTTTACCGATTCCTACTTCACCTTGGGTAGATTTATCCATGGACTTTATTCTAGGTTTGCCTCGAAATAAGAAAGGAAGAGATAGTATATTTGTTGTTGTTGACAGGTTCTCAAAGATGGCACATTTTATTTCTTGTCACAAAATAGATGATGCTACACATGTAGCAGACTTATTCTTTAAAGAGGTGGTAAGACTTCATGGCATCCCTAAAACAATTGTTTCTGACAGAGATGTCAAATTTCTTAGCCACTTTTGGAAGGTATTGTGGGGTAAGCTTGGTACTAAATTACTTTATTCCACTACATGTCACCCCAAACTGATGGCCAAACTGAAGTAGTTAATCGGATCTTAGGGACTTTATTACGATCTGTTGTGGGAAAGAACATTAGAAATTGGGAAGAATGCCTACCGTTTGTTGAATTTGCATATAATAGATCTATTCATTCTACAACTGGTTATTCTCCATTTGAACTTGTTTATGGTTTTAACCCACTAACAGTACTTGATCTTGCGCCATTACCACTTGAACGCATTGTTAATTTAGATGGTGAACAGAAAGCTGAGTTGGTGAAATCCTTACATGAGCAGGCTAGGCAACGAATAGCCAAAACATATGATGCCAACACCAACAAAGCAAACAAGGGGCGCAAACGGGTTGTCCTAGAACCCGGAGATTGGGTTTGGGTCCATATGAGGAAAGAATGATTTCCTGCAAGAAGAAAGACCAAGTTAGACCCAAGGGGCGATAGGCCTTTCCAAGTACTCGAGAGGATCGACGATAATGCCTATAAAATTGATCTACCTGGTGAGTACAATGTAAGTTCTACTTTTAATGTGGCTGACTTGTCCCCATTTGATTTTTCAATTCGAGGTTGAATCTTTTTGAGGAAGGGGGGAATGATACGAGATCAAAGGCTCAACAAATGCTTCCAAACTAAATGGGACCATCCGGGAGTTTGTTAGTAAGGCCTTAGATGCGTACACAAAAGAAAGGGAAAATCAAGATTTCAAATATTGGGAATCTTGGTCCAAGACACCAAATCTTGCAGCCAAAGTGCATTGGATCTCCATTATGAGCATCAACGATTCAATTTCGGTAGGAGATGGATCACAAGCCCAAATTCTTGAGGGCAAGGCCCAATAAGAAGATTCCAAGCCCAATCAAGAAATCCACCCATACTTAGTTGAAAATCAGGCCAAATTGTCAAAGTGGCCCAAGTTGTAAAGTTTTATTTTTATTTATTTATTTATTTATTTTACTTAGTTTAAATTTTTATATTCAGTCCAAGAGTCCCAAATAAAAGACCCTTGGCCGAATTTCCATATTAAAATAATTAGGAGTTTTTTTTTAGTTTTAGTTTTAGTGTTCTAATTAAATTAGGAAAACATCTGAAAGGCCTATTTATATGGCTTGGCAGCCACCCTGCATTACATTACAATTACATTGAAAATTTCAGATTTGATTTGAGTGAAAATCTCTTTGAGTTCTTCAAGGATTTTCTCTTGAGTTTTCTTTAGAAGTTGTTTTAACAATCTTTTTGATTGTGGGAGCCATCTTAAACCTTCTTCTTGCCATTGATATTCTTTGGAGGGGAGATTAGAGCCGTTTGAAGGGAGTTGTGAGATCTTTCGGGATTTCAAGGCTTCTTAGGACTTATCTTTTAATTTCTTACTGTCAATTCTTTCTTTATTTCTGCTTGTGCCGAATCTTTATCTAATTTATTTTCTGTTCTTATTGTGTTTTCAGCCTTTTTCTATCTTAAGGAATTAGCCCAAAAATCCCCAATTTCTAGGGTTCTTGCCGATTCATCCATACTCTTTTTGGGAGAAATTAGATTGCCGAAATTTGGGAAAAACTATCTGGGTGTTCAATTGGGCAGAATCGCAATCTCTTCTAGGGTTTCAAGATTCCTTATTAACATTTATTTCTATTCTCTATTTGATTCTTTACTGTTTTGGGGATTTTATTTCAGATCTGAAAATTCAAAAATCTAATCTTTTAATTTTCTGTTTCGTTTCAGATCTAATTGTTTACGGTTTTCATAGGAGTTTCTCATGACTTGGCAACTCGATCTTGGTCTGCGCGCAACCCCGTATCACAGCTCCTAAATGCTTCTTGGGAGTATGAAACGTCAACCTTGGTTAATTAAGCAACAGACATGCTTTGGCCGAATGGTCACTTGGAAATTCCCCAAACAACAGCTCTTTGCTGTACCCGAAGCAATACCAGCTTTAATGCTGTTCAATAACGTCCCCCCTTGCATGCTTTCATTAATGCCGTCCATGCATGGTGAATATCTCATTTAATTCATGTTTTGCTTCCCTTTAAATGCCGTTCCATACATGGGAACATCTCATTTAATTCATGTCTTTGCTGCACATTAAATCAGCAAGCAGCTTCTTTAATTTCGTCCATTAAATGGCCACATGAAAAAGCACAAACAACTCCTTTAATGCCGTTCCTTGCATGTAGAACAGCATCTTTAATGCATGTCTTGCTGTACATTAAATTCGACCAACATCCACTTCCTTAAATTGCCGTCCAAGCCATTAAACCTGCAGCCAAATAATTAAATTCGGTCATTAATATCTGCTCATTAAAAATCATCATCTTAAGACAAATTAAATTGGCAGCAATTTGATCAATAAATATGCTCATAAATTCGGCTGAAACTAATGAAAAACATCAATAAATTCGGCAACTAAGACACATTTAATTCAGCATCCTAGACAAGTTAATTAAATTTGGCTGAACATTAAATAACAGCTTAGGCATAATAAATCAGCAATAAGACACATTAAATAATTGTAATAAGGCAAACACATTTATGCTAGGTAATAATTAAAACAAATTAAACATGCAATAAACAAACATAATTAAAATGTCTAGATTTCTTAATTAAACACTTAGTAATTATTTGAGCTAAAATAACTAACTCAACTAATTAATTTATTCCGGCAAATTAAATTAAAAGAGCTAAAGAGCTAATAACGAGCTCAACGAGTTAAATTGAGCTTGAATGAGCTAACTTGAGCTTGAATGAGTTGAACCACATGAAAAGAAATTCAAATGAGCTAAAAATTAGCTTCATCTTGCACTTGGGGCCCTCGTGTTTAGGCCAATCTCGACGGCGTTGGGTTGTGACATTACATGATGCGATCAGGATCACATCACGTGTTTACACTCGTTTAATGGTTTTGCTCGCTCTAATGTACTCACCACTCGTGCCTTTTTTCGCTCGTCTCACTCTCGTGAATTCGTATTTCTTTTCAAGAAGACTTATTGCGGCTTAGAGGGCCAGCTTCAAATGGGTGCAAAGGATAACGTTAGGGTGTATAGGGTAGGCTGAAGCAAGGAAAATAAAAATCAAAGTATGTGTGGCGTTTTGGGGGGTAGAGGGAATGATAGAATGAATGGATGCTCGGAAGCAACAAGAAATAATAACAAAATAAAACTCACAAGACTTTTCACTTTTTTTTATACTGCGATTTTTTTTTCAATTACAATATGCTGAAATATAAAGGAAGAAAAAAATTTACAACCTGAATTTTTTTTTCACGTTACGAACCTACTCCGAGCTTGATATGAACGTCGGCGCTCCTCGTTTTAGTAGCTCTATACCAAATGATGTGATCCGACCCGGGTTAATCGAGTCGTTTCACATAATTGTCCGACATTGACGAGGAATAGTTGAGTTATCGGAAATAGGATGAAAATAAGGCTAAAGATGCGGAAGCTTTCAAATGGTTTTAAAGGTTGGCTAAGGTGATAGTAAATTTATAAGGGGTAGTAGGCTCGATTTAAGGATAAAAATAAGAAAATGGAAGTTGGATAAATGAAGGCTCAGTTTTGTAAAAAGATATTATAGTTGGGTAAAATCTAGGATAGTCGGTGGAATGGATAAATGAGCTTAAACACCAGAAACGATTCAACACTAAAAAGTGTCACCCCGATTTCTATTCGGTTCAAGGTGGGATTACAGAATTGTAGAAAGGTTGAACGCCACACCAAATCAATGTGATAAGTTCAAAGGAGAACGATAGACGCCATAGCACGCTAGATAAGTTAGATCGAACTCGTATGAATTTAGAGAGGAGAAAATCACTCTTTGAACAAAGTTCATTCAAATGATCAAAAGTCAAAAAATCCTTTACAAAATGTGATAACAAACTATTTATAGCCTACATTTGATAGCCTAATGGACAAAGTAAACCAGCTTAATGACTAAGTGATTCAGCTATTAATGAGTTAAATTAAACTAGAGAAATGTACTTTAAAGGCAGTCCATATTCGGCTGAATGGAACATCAATAGACTCCTTCTTGATTAAGCAAACATAGTTCTTGAATGTAGATGAATGAATGGTAGCCCATCAGCCTTGTCTAGGTTCGGCTATAGCATGAATGTATTAACCAATAAGTGTCTCTTGGCCGAACAATCATCTTGGAGGCCAAAGATTCATTGCATAAATTAATGTAGCTAGACATCCATGCACTTTCCCATTTGTTAAATCTTGCTGTCCATGCATCTTCAATTGGCTCTTAATTTGTGTTCACGCATGGTGCCCTCATCACTCTCCCTCATTTAAATGTCGTCCATGCCCAAATTCATGCTTTCTTCAACATCTCATTGAATGGCTGTCCATTGCATGTGGAACATCTCATTAATTCTTGTCTTTGCATCAGCAGCTTTTAATGTCGTCCTAGGGAAGATGTACCAGCAAATTAAATCCATTGTGGGCACATTAAATTCGGCTGTTTAGGAAAAATGCAGTAGCTACCTTCTTTAAATGTCGTTCCTTGCATGCTAACATTTCATTTAATACATGTTTGCCTGCACATTAAATTCGGCCAACATTTAGACACACATTAATTCGGCAGTAAACACAACATTAACTACAGCATATTAATAACATGCACTTAAGTGTTAGTTGGAGACATAACATAAATTCGGCTGCACAAAATATGAAAAAATATGCACAATAAATTCGGCAACCTAAAGCACATTTAATTCAGCAGCCATAATTAACTTCAACTGGACTAATTAAATTCGGTTGTAGCAAGACTAATTAAATTCGTCCAGACACATTAAACAACAGCATTAACTATGACAAAACACATTAATTAGGCTTAAGACAAATTAAAGCATGCATTAAAACAAATAAAACATATTTAACATGGAAATTAATATGTCCAGATTTTTAAACAAATTAATTAACTTATTTAATTAACTAATTTAACTAACACAACTTATTTATTCCAGCAAAAATAAATGCAATCTTAATAAAATAAATTGCATTCTAGCTCAATGAGCTAGAATCCACCCGAATTGAACTGGGACGAGCTTGTGAAAATGTCGAGCCTCGCTTGTGGGCTGAGCCAAGGATGATTCCAGGGCGGGGTCGTATCATGTTCTTTCACGTACGCATCTAAGGCCTTGCTAACAAACTCTTGAATGGTCCCATTTAGTTTGGAATGCATTTGTCGGGCCTTTGCTCTCGTTATTGGGCCTTGTGGTAATTTGAGCCCATCGCGTTCTTGGGTTGGGCCTTGGAGACTCGTATCATTCCCCTCTTCCTCAAAAAGATTCGACCTCGAATCTGAAAAATCAAATGGGGACAAGTCAGCCACATTAAAAGTAGAACTTACATTGTACTCACCAGGTAGATCAATTTTATATGCATTATCGTTGATCCGCTCGAGTACTTGGAAACATTGCCTAGCCTTCTCATGTAGGGATTTCACCAACTCAGCTTTCTATTCTCCATCTAAATTAATAATGTGTTCAAGAGGTAATGACGCAAGATCAAGTACTGTTAGTGGGTTAAAACCATAAACGAGTTCAAATGGAGAATAACCAGTTGTAGAATGAATAGATCTATTATATGCAAATTCAAAAAATGGTAGGCATTCTTCCCAATTTCTAATGTTCTTTCCCACAACAGATCACAATAAAGACCCTAAAATTCGATTAACTACTTCAGTTTGGCCATCAGTTTAGGGGTGACATGTAGTAGAATAAAGTAATTTAGTACCAAGCTTATCCCACAATACTTTCCAAAAGTGGCTAAGGAATTTGACATCTCTATCAGAAACAATCGTTTTGGGGATGCCGTGAAGTCTTACCACTTCTTTAAAGAATAAGTCTGCCACATGTGTAGCATCATCTGTTTTGTGACAAGGAATAAAATGTGACATCTTTGAAAACCTGTCAACAACAACAAATATACTATCTCTTCCTTTCTTAGTTCGAGTTACCCAAGGTGAAGTAGGAATCGGTATAGGAGTGTAAAGGCCATGAGGCATTACCTTAGATTTTGCTTGTTTGCATGTAATGCACTTGGAACATAACTTTTCGACATCCTTCTTCATATGTGGCCAATGGAAGTGTTCTTGCAAGATGTCTAGTGTTCTAGCCACTCCAAAATGTCCCATTAAACCCCCACTATGGGCTTCATGAATCAATAAGCCTCTCATGGAACACTTTGGTATGCATAACTTGTTTATACGAAAAAGAAAGCCATCTACAAGATAAAATTTTTCAAAAGTAGTATGTCCACAATTCTTATAGATATGGCCGAAATCAGCATCATCATCATAGAGCTCCTTAATATGTTCAAACCCTAAAACTTTAGCATTCAATGTAGTTATTAAAGTATATCGTCTAGACAAAGCATCGGCAACTACATTATCTTTACCTGTTTTATATTTTAACACATAAGGGAATGTTTCAATGAATTCTACCCATCTGGCATGTCGTTTACTCAACTTACCTTGTGATACGACCCGCCCTTGGGAACGGCCATTGCATCAGCCTACAAGCGAGGCTCGTCGTGTTTGCAAGCTAGACGTAGCTCAATCTTATTTTGTGGAGCTTCATTTAGCTCGTTTCCAGCTCCTTTCAAGCTCAATGAGCTCGAACTAGCTCAATTTTATTAAGACCTTATTATAGTAGCTGAAATAATTATTTGAGTCATTTAATTAGTTTATTATAGCTCAATTAATATTCATTATTTATTTGGTTTAAAATCTGGTTGGATTTAATTATGCATGATTAATTGTGTTTTTCTTACATGTTATTAAGTCAAATTAAATTCCTACAGCTTATAAATAAGTCTTAATACATGTTTTAATGTGTCTTGTCCAAACTGAATTAATTAGACTTAGTTTAATTAATTGAGTTTTGTTTTAATTATTTGGATTAATGTTGTCTAAATTTCGTTTTTAATATGATTCAGCTGAATAATGATCAACTAAATTCATTTGTTCATGTTGTGTAGGTTGGCCGAATGTGGGTGGAAGCATTTAAGCTAGGTGCATGCATCATAGGTTCATGAATGTGGCGTTACATGCATGAGGAATGTTCAGCTGATTTTAAATGATTCAAGAACCAGCATAATGCCGTTCACACATGAAGTTCACACTCTTGGCTTTTCGGTTTGGAATGTTCACACACAAAGACTCTTTGAAACCGAGTGTTCACACTTCATTTGGCCATTCAAATCCCTCTTAATGGCTGGTCACTTTTCAGCAAAAGATACAACTTAAATGAGTTCATTTATGTACATTGGCCGAATTTAACTTCTTCATGCACCATTCAAAGTGACCAAGGTTCAATGGGAGTTCTAGAAGCTTGTCAAGTTCAGCCGAATCTAGCTAGCACCTTCAAGTGGTTCATTTGCTTACTCCTTAAGGATTGAAAGAGACCATTCGGCTAGCTTAGGAGATTATTATAAATAGCTGAATTTTTTTTACTTTGTAAAGAACTTTTGACATTTTAATTAGCGAATTGCTGTCAAATTTGTGAGGCATTTTCTCTCAAATTTTGTTCGAGACCCGTAAGACTTATCTAAGCTTTTAGTGGCGTCTTTCCGAGTCTTTTCCGAACTTATCACTCCTTGAACCCGAGTGTGGCGTTCACCTTTGATACCTTTGGTTCATACTTTCCTAAGTATCGGGTCAAGGTCCTTTTCAACCATTTCCAATTCATTTAGGTCCTATAAGTTTCGGGTCGACACTTTTTTTAGTGTTGGTTCATTCTTGACCTCTTTGAACCATTCCCAATTCGTACCAAATACCATACCATTTCATACCAATTCCATACCATTTCGTACCAATTCCCAAATACCAAAACGTACCAAAACCAAATACCATTTCTTAATTATCCTAAACGAACTCTTCCATTCTATTCATACCATTTCGACTTAAACCAAATCCACATCCAACTTTGCACGAACTTATCTTACTTCTTTGTACACAAATATATTCTAACTCCTTCTCGTCTAATCTACTTCTTCGTTTACGATCGGGAACCAAACGACTCGGACTCAACTACTAAACCGAGATCGTATCACCTTGTCCCTTTAACCATTTAAGGGATTCATGATCTGTATGTATGACAAACTCATTAGGCAGCAAATAATGTTGCCATACTTGAAGTGCACGAACCAATGCCAAGAGTTCTTTGTCATAAGTTGAGTAGTTTAACTGTGCACCATTCAATTTCTCACTAAAATAAGCAATAGGTTGCTTATCTTGCATTAAAACGATGCCAATTCCAATTCCTGAAGCATCACACTCAAGCTCAAAAGTATTAGAAAAATCAGGTAATTTAAGAAGAGGAGCAGAACATAACTTATCTTTCAAGGTCTGAAAAGCCATTTCTTGGGTTTCACCCCATTTGAAACCCACTGATTTCTTTATAACCTCTGTCAATGGGGCAGCAATAGTAGACAAATCGTCTATAAAAACTAGCTAAACCATGGAAAGATCTCACCTCAGTTACCGATTTAGGAGTCGGCCACTCCTTAATTGCCTTCACTTTGTCCTCGTTGACATGAATACCTTGAGCACTAACTATGAAACCTAAGAATATTAGTTTATCACAACAAAATGTGCATTTATCAAGGTTGGTAAATAATTTTTCAGCTCACAGAATATCCAAAACGGTTTTAACATGGAAAACATGATCATCTAATGTCTTGGAATAAATTAAGATATCATCAAAATAAACCACTACAAATTTACCCAAGTGAAGCCTTAAAACATGATTCATTAATCTCATAAATGTACTAGGTGCATTAGTAAGGCCGAAAGGCATAACTAACCATTCATACAATCCAAATTTTGTTTTAAAGGCTGTTTTCCATTCATCCCCTTCCCTCATTCGAATTTGATGATAACCGCTTTTTAAATCAATTTTAGTAAATATGACTGAACCATGTAATTCATCAAGCATATCATCAAGTCTAGGAATTGGGTGTCGATACTTTACCGTTATTTTGTTGATTGGGCAGCAATCAACACACATTCGATACGTACCATCTTTCTTTGGTACTAATAAGACAGGAACGGCACAAGGGCTTAGGCTCTCACGAATGTACCCTTTGTCTAGTAATTCCTCAACTTGCCTTTGCAATTCCTTTGTCTCCTCGGGATTGCACCTATAGGCTGGTCGATTTGGTATTGAAGCTCCAGGTACTAAGTCAATTTGATGCTCTATCCCTCTTAAAGGTGGTAACCCTTTTGGGGCCTCACTAAAAACATCCTCATAATCCTGCAAAAGAGACTGAAACACACTAGGAAAATTTTCGTCAATGTTAGATAAAGATAAATAATTTTGCCTAAACCTCACAAGGATACAAGGCTGTTTATTGAGTAGGGCTCTCCTCACATCTTTTTTTGTTGCCAAAAATTTTTTTCCGCTCATTTTACCACTTGTGGATTCACTCACCTATGGGCTTTTGAAATTTTGACTTTTTTTACTACTAGCCTCTTTTCTCTCTGTCTTTTGTACTTGCCCTTTCTCCCTTACCCCTTCACAAAATTTCATTATCTTCAATTGATCTTTGTATACATCAGTGGAATTTAAAGGAGCAAACGTGAATTTCCTACCTTTAAACACAAGGGAGGATCGATTAAGCTTACCTTGGTGTGTAACATCACGATCAAATTGCCAAGGTCGTCCAAGGAGCAAGTGTGCCGAATGCATTGGGACCACATCACACCATACTTCATCCTCATAATTGCCGAGCTTAAAAGTGACCAATGACTGTTTCGTAACTTTAACTTCAAAACATTCCTTAAGCCACTGAAGGTGATATGGCTTAGGGTGCTTGGTACAAGGCAACTTTAAAGAATCCACCAAATAGCTACTCACTACATTCGAGCAACTCCCACTATCAATAATGAGTGAACATAAGTTACCTTTAATAAAACACTGAGAATGGAAAATATTGGTCCTTTGGTTGTCATCATCTTTCATCTGGATGTTAAGGGTTCGGCGAACTACAAGGCATTGAAAATCAGCAAAGTCCCCTTCTTTTGGTGGTTCGACCAGCTCTTCGCCATTATCACTGTCATCCACAAGTTCTGGCATATCTGGATCTGTTTTATGAGAGTTGGAAGTGTACTCACCATTATCTTTCAGAAGAAGTTGATGTGATCTCAATCGCATCATGTTGTGGCACCACTCGTTGCTATCATGATTGGCCTAAAACACGAGGGCCCCAAGTGCAAGATGAAGCTCAATCTCAGCTCAACAAGCTCAATCTTAGTTTTTCCCAGCTCGATTTAGCTCACATGAGCTTAATTTAGCTCGTTTGAGCTCAATTTAGCTTACTTTAGCTCGTTTGAGCTTGGCTTAAGTTTATTTCAACTCATTTATTTTAATGTCTGAATAAATTAAGTAATTTATTAATTTAGCTTAAATTACTACAGCTTATAATTATGTTTTGACTTATTACATGTTTTAAATGTGTCTTGGCCGAATTTAATATGTCTTGTTAAGACTTTATTAAATTTGTCTAATTTAATATATGTTTAATTAGTGTGTCTAAATTATATTAATTTTGTTCAGCTGAATTTTATGTGATTTAATTTTGGTTCATGTGTTTTTGTAGGTGAGTTGAATTTGGAGAGTAATTAAACAAGGTTCATGCATGATAGGTTCAATGTATGGGACGGTGCATGTAAGGCCTCTTTCAATGAATGGTGGCTGATCCATTTGGCTCCCCAAGGCACCTATTTGGCCAAAAGGTGTCCAGCAACTTAAAGCACAAGCTTGGCCGATCGTATTCCCAAGGCAGCATCTAAGCCATTCACACCTCAATTTGACCAATCAGCTCCTATACATGTATGGGTGGATTCATGAACGTCCAAAGGGAGGGAATATTACCTTAATTCATCACATTGAATGTATAATGTGCATGTACAAAGGGGAGAACAATTTACAAGGTACATGCTTCCATTCATGAACCAGCCCATCATTAAAGCTTTAATTAAGAGAGATGCATTACCCATGCACCTAGCATTCGTCCAAGAGGGGTTGGATATGAATTGAAGATGCACATTCATGGAACAAGGAAGCTTTCTTATTGGTTAAGCATGCATGAACGGGTTTTGGGAAGAAACATGATTATTCAACCATGCATGAACTTACACTATCCATGAACAGAGATTTAATGCTTGAAGTGTGAACATTTTTAATTGTTGTTTGAACACATTAGTAGCTGAATTTTAATAGGCATTAGAGAGCCTATAAATAGTTTATTTTGTTTATTGTAAAAGGTTACAGAATTTGATCAATTAAACTTAATAGAACTTTTGTTCTTGTGAGGTTACCTCCTCTCTTCTTTCGTTCGAGTCTCGAAGCGACTTATCTAGCTTGCTAGTGGTGTCAATCCGAACTCCATTGAACTTATCACCGAATCGGTGTGGCGTTCAACCATCTTCCTATACCTTTGGTTCTTACCTCCATATAGGTAACGGGTCACGGTCCGCTTCTATCCTTCATCAAAATTCACCTTAAGCAATATAAGACTCGGGGCAATACTTTTTAGTATTGAATCATTCTTAAAGTTTGATTCTTTATCCATTTCCATCTATTTATCATCTTTGTAACTTAATTCTTTGTTAAACTGAACCTATCTTTCATCAAACCAAAACCCATCCTTTGAACCCATTTTGCCTACCTTCCGCTTATAAAACATTTAAACTCCATCTATCTACAAATTTGAACGAGCTTCTCATCGACGATCGGGCATCTTAAGTGAACCCGACTAATCAATCGGGCCAGATCACATCATTTGGTATCAGAGCTTGCAAAATGAGGAGCACCGACGTTCGTAGCTATCTCAAAAGATAGGTTTGTAAAAAAAGTTTCAAAAAAAAATCAAAAAAATCTCGAGTTGTAATTTTATTTTATTTTCTCTTTTCTTTATTGTATTTACCTTACTATTGTATTGGAGTATCACAAAAAAAAATCGAAATTCAAAAAAAAAGAAGTGAGCAAAAAAAGAAAAAAAGTAAAAAAAAGAACAAAAAAAAAGTGAAAAGTCTTACGAGTTTTATTTTCATCTCTTATTACTCCGATCATCAATTTCCCTTCCTACCATTATTTACCCATCCCAAGCCACACTTTAAACCAATTTTTTTCTTTATTTAGCCTACCCTACACCCGACGTTATCCCTTGTAACCCATTTTGAAACCGACCCTCAAGCAGCAAATTAAGTCTATCGAGACGAATTACGAATTTGTGAGACGAGGTTGAGTGGTAAAAGGCAAGAGAGCGTGAGTACATTAGAGTGAGCAAAAGCCTAAAAGAGAGTTCAAACTCGAGAGTGAGTGAATTTTTCTTTTTGAGCGAATTTGTGAGGTTTGTGGTAAGGTATTTATTTTCTTTATTTTTTTTAACATTTTCTTTTCCATTACTTAATCATGTCTCGAGAAACATTTTCCGAATCAGAATTCCAATATTTGATGCAAGAGATGCGTAGAATGGTGAAATCAAATTTTGATAAGTTGCATGATCGATTGGATCGAGTGGAGGAAAGAGCCCGATGGAAGCCAAACTCACCGGGTCAAGAGACGAAGACAAGATCATCACGAAAGCACACATCCAATGATTATTCGAGAAGAGATTCATACCATGATTCCTATTCAATGAGGAACTCAAGACGAAGCAAAGCAAGTTTTGAGTTTGAAGCTTTTCAAGGTGACGAACGAGAAATCACAAGTAGTCATTCGTATGCACCAAGGTATTCATCTGCCAAGAATCAATCTCGAAGAGGTGATCATTTTTTGTATGAAAGTCGATCCAATTATACCCAACAAGAGTCATTTAGTGCTGATTCATTTGTAACATCTCCATCCTATAATGAAGGAGCGAGGCAAAAAGAAAAAGAAATAAGAAGAAAAGAAAGACAAGAAATGTTGATGAGAGAAAATGAGCATATATGGAATGAAATCGAGAGACGAAAAAAAGAAATGAAAGAAAAGGAACAAGAAATCAAAAAAGTGAGAGAAAAAGAAAATGAAGAGAAAGAATTGAAAAAGAAATTGAGATTGAACAAGAGTGCAAGCGAGAAAGAGAAATCGAAAGAAAAGAAGAAAAGATTGAAAAAGAAAAAGAAATCCAAAAAGGGAGTGAGGTCAAAAATAAAATTGAAAATGAGAGAGGAAATGAAAAGAGAAAAAAAGAAGTTGAGATTAGAAAAGAGTTTGAAAAAGAGAAGAGTGAAAAGGGAGAAAGCAATCGAGCAAAAGTGAGGAATGTTCTAACTAACCCATTTGCAATTTGCCGTGTAAATTTTCTTCTTTCCAGGTTTCCAAGGAACCGATTGACAAGTTTCGACTTCAATACCTTTCCATGGATAGAAGGTTCACTTTGGCTGAAAAAGGTAGTGTTCTCAACGATCCTAGTTCGCCTATGCCAAAAGATAAGCAAGGTATGAGTCTTGAAATTTTTAAAGCACCTCTGCCTTTTTCGATTGTTGATGGGTCCTTTGTTGATGATTTGGTCTTTAGAAAGAATCTAAACTTTGACGTGGCTACTTGTCATTCTTTGATTGATGATGACCCATTTGTTTTGTCTGATGATAAAAAGATTCTTGCTTTTGAAAAATATTATTTTCTTGATGATATTAGTTGTTTGTCTTTAACTTGCAATGGAATACATGTTTTGGATCCGCAAGATGAAAGTCCATATAAAATGTTCATTCTCACTGATCATGTTGAAAAGGAATGGAAATGTATTGATGAATACGCCATTGGCAAGATTTTTGATGAAGAGCGAATAAATCAGCACCAACAAAATCTGGAATTGTGTGATCAAAAGTTGACATATCATCTGCTTGGTTGTGTTGATCATGTGGATTATCTAATTTTTGGTGTGAAATTTCCATGTTTTTGTAAATCTTTTCGAATGAAATTTAAAGGGTTTGCTTGTTTGAATTTGAGTATGCTAACACCCTCGTCGTTTAATTTGTGTAAATTGTTGGAGATAAAAGGACTCTTTTTGCCATTTGGATCGAGTAGTCAAAATCATGTCTTTAATCCTGGAGTTTGCTATTATGAATCATCCATGAAAGAAAGCAAGCATCGTAAATTTTGTTTGAATGAATGTGTAAACAATCTTTGTTTGTATGATACTTTGTCTTTAAGTTTGAAAACGAGACGTGTGAATCTTGTTGGCTTGTTAAGACAAAATCAAATTTTTATTGTGGAGAATGTTGTTTATTTTTGTTTAACAGAATCAAGACATATGAATGTTTAAAGGCATGCTTGTTTAATTTTCTTTTGATCCGAATATGTGATAAGACGATGGCATGTAAAATGGTTAGTGCATTTGAATTTGAAGATGGTGACTCAAATCTGCCTTGCTATATAAATTCTACATGTTTAAGTAAGATTGATCGAGTGGAACTTAGATTACATGATCATTTGGAGGACTCCTTGATAAATTTTGATTATAAATTTGATTTGATTCTGATGCATCCTTTATTACCAAGTATGGAAAACCATTGTGAACAGGTAAGATCCACTTCTACATTTGATCCCGGCATTGGATTATGCATTCTAATTTTGAATAAGATTCTGAAAAGATCGTTTGAGTTTATAAATTTTAGTGTCACTAATTCGTTCCATTTCTATGTAGGTGACACTTTGGAATGGTTTCCTCCTAAAGAGGGAGGGCATGGAACTAAATCATTTTCTTTTCAAACCATTTGTGGTTCCTGGAGTTTTAAAAACAATACTTTTCGGATCATGAACAAAAGGGCTTGTGATCTCGAAAAAATTTTCGCGAGCAAGTGGCCCGATTTGAGGACAAATCGTCTTCAAGAGGGAGGGTATGATGTGATCTCAATCGCATCATGTTGTGGCACCACTCGTTGCTATCATGATTGGCCTAAACACGAGGGCCCCAAGTGCAAGATGAAGCTCAATCTCAGCTCAACAAGCTCAATCTTAGTTTTTCCCATCTCGATTTAGCTCACATGAGCTTAATTTAGCTTACTTTAGCTCGTTTGAGCTTGGCTTAAGTTTATTTCAACTCATTTATTTTAATGTCTGAATAAATTAAGTAATTTATTAATTTAGCTTAAATTACTACAGCTTATAATTATGTTTTGACTTATTACATGTTTTAAATGTGTCTTGGCCGAATTTAATATGTCTTGTTAAGACTTTATTAAATTTTTCTAATTTAATTTATGTTTAATTAGTGTGTCTAAATTATGTTAATGTTTGTTCAGCTGAATTTTATGTGATTTAATTTTGGTTCATGTGTTTTTGTAGGTGAGTTGAATTTGGAGAGTAATTAAACAAGGTTCATGCATGATAGGTTCAATGTATGGGACGGTGCATGTAAGGCCTCTTTCAATGAATGGTGGCTGATCCATTTGGCTCCCCAAGGCACCTATTTGGCCAAAAGGTGTCCAGCAACTTAAAGCACAAGCTTGGCCGATTGTATTCCCAAGGCAGCATCTAAGCCATTCACACCTCAATTTGACCAATCAGCTCCTATACATGTATGGGTGGATTCATGAACGTCCAAAGGGAGGGAATATTACCTTAATTCATCACATTGAATGTATAATGTGCATGTACAAAGGGGAGAACAATTTACAAGGTACATGCTTCCATTCATGAACCAGCCCATCATTAAAGCTTTAATTAAGAGAGATGCATTACCCATGCACCTAGCATTCATCCAAGAGGGGTTGGATATGAATTGAAGATGCACATTCATGGAACAAGGAAGCTTTCTTATTGGTTAAGCATGCATGAACGGGTTTTGGGAAGAAACATGATTATTCAACCATGCATGAACTTACACTATCCATGAACAGAGATTTAATGCTTGAAGTGTGAACATTTTTAATTGTTGTTTGAACACATTAGTAGCTGAATTTTAATAGGCATTAGAGAGCCTATAAATAGTTTATTTTGTTTATTGTAAAAGGTTACAGAATTTGATCAATTAAACTTAATAGAACTTTTGTTCTTGTGAGGTTACCTCCTCTCTTCTTTCGTTCGAGTCTCGAAGCGACTTATCTAGCTTGCTAGTGGTGTCAATCCGAACTCCATTGAACTTATCACCGAATCGGTGTGGCGTTCAACCATCTTCCTATACCTTTGGTTCTTACCTCCATATAGGTAACGGGTCACGGTCCGCTTCTATCCTTCATCAAAATTCACCTTAAGCAATATAAGACTCGGGGCAATACTTTTTAGTATTGAATCATTCTTAAAGTTTGAGTTCTTTATCCATTTCCATTTATTTATCATCTTTGTAACTTAATTCTTTGTTAAACTGAACCTATCTTTCATCAAACCAAAACCCATCCTTTGAACCCATTTTGCCTACCTTCCGCTTATAAAACATTTAAACTCCATCTATCTACAAATTTGAACGAGCTTCTCGTCGACGATCGGGCATCTTAAGTGAACCCGACTCAATCAATCGGGCCGGATCACATCAGAAGTAATCTCGTGTTAGGGCAATCCCTACTATAATGACCTCGCCCTTTGCACTTAAAGCATTCAATCTCACGAGTCCTGTTCACACTCGAATCACCTAAATTGGGCTGCTTAGAAGGTGTTTGCATTTTAACATAAACCCCTTTTTTCCAATTGATTGTTTACTTCCGTTACTCAAAGAAGATTTATTAGTAACAAAAGGTGATTTTGAACTCTTAAAATCAGAATTGGAATTGTTACCTCGGTAATATTGTGAAGAAGAGAAGGAACCAAACTCTATTCCTTTAATTGTTGCTCGATCTCAATGGCTTTATAAACTGCTTCTTCCAAATCAATGTAAGTTTGTAGCCTCAAAGTATTAGCTATCGGTCTGTTCAAGCCATCAATAAACCGAACCATCGTTGTTTCCTCATCCTCCTCCACATTAGCTCTCTGAATGAGCATCTCCATCTCCTTAAAATATTCATCCACCGTCCTACTACCTTGAATAAGTCTTCTCAGCTTTGTTTTAATCTCTCTATAGTAGTGAGGTGGAATAAACCTTTTACGCATATCTGTTTCAACTTATCCCATGTCGAAATCTGACCTTCATAATTCTGATGATGATTCACCCCAAGTTGAGTCCACCAACTTAATGCTTAATCTGAAAATTCCAGCGTTGCTAATGCAACCTTTTCATCATCCAGACATTTATAGTACCTAAACATAAGTTCAATCTTAGATTCCCATTCACAATAAGCTTCTAGATCATTCTTACCATGAAATTGGGGAATTGTGAACTTCAGTTTTGCCAAAGAAGGTTGTCCACGATCATGAACATCAAAATCAGTCCTAGTGACACGTCGAGGATCGCGCCTATAAGCAGGAGGCTGATTATCCATATCTTCTTTAATTAGGTCTCGATATTGAGACTTTTTGATATGCCCCGGCTCGGGGAGGAGAGTCGAGTCGTAGATGTGCCCGATCGTGAATTGGAGTAATACTCGAGGGTGGACGAAATAGGTTAAGAAATAAGAGATAAAGGCTCAAATTTAGTTCAAAAGGGGTTATGAAATGTATTGAGGATGATAGGTGAATGAAAACCAAGTATTCAAGTTGAACCAACACAATATAAGTGTGTTAACCCGGGACTTATACGAATACTTAAGAAAGGTTAAATGTTGTATGGATGGAAAACGAATAAAATGGAACCTTGACCCACTATCAAAGATGATAGGAACCTCGGTATAACTTGAACGCCACACTTTTGGGATTAAAGTGATAAGTTCGGATAGAAAGACGGTTGACGCCACAAGGGTTACTTGATAAGTCAGACGAGTCTTTGGAGAACAATGAGAGTTGAAAACAAACTCACAAAGTAATCATATATCATATAAGATTCAAAAGTATATTGTCTAACCCGAAAATGATTACAAACAAACTATTTATAGTCTAAGAAGTGCCCAACCGAATAGTCACAATAAACAGATTTAATTGAGCTAAATTAATAAGCTGAAATATCTTAATAACTAAGCTCAATGCTTTTTGAAATATTCTAGGCCTTGGAAACGGTAATGGGCAGCAGCTTAAATCCCAATTCAGCTGAACAAATGAGTTGATTTCTAAGGCTGGAAGAGTTCAACGTTTTTAGTAGATAATGACTTAAATTCTCTTCATTAAATCAGCCTTGAGAATCCTAATGATCAGCAGCAGCATTAGTGACGTCTTGGCACACAAAACAGCTTCTTTGGGTAGTGTAAAGTTCAGCCTTAAAGAGAGGAAACGCCAAGCATGTTGTTGGCCGAATGGCTACTTGAAAATACCAACCAGCAGCCCTTTGATGTTCACGAAAATAGCACTTTTAATGCTTCATGTATTCTCTTTTCAGCAGCTAATTAATGGACTTCCCTTGCATGCTGGACAACTCCTTTAAAACGTGTTCTGCTGTACATTGAATTCGGCCAGCCACTTTAATGCATTCCAGCATCTCATTGAATGGCCGACTCTTGCATGCCCAACAGCACCTTAAATACATGTCTATGCTTTACATTAAATTCAGCCAACACCTTCTTTATTGCTGCTGTTGAACATCACCTTAAATGCATGTCTATGCTTTACATTAAATTCCGTTCCTTGCATGTAGAACAACAACTTAAATGCATGTCTCCTTTGCCATTAAGTAGTTGTTTCCAGCTGAATTAATTACCTGCAGACACAAAATAAATTCGGTCAAGACATAAATTAAACCTCATTAAATTCGGCAGCCTCCTTTAATACATAATTAACTCATGCATGAAACAAACAAGTTAATTAACATATTAATTTTGGCTGGACAATAAAAACAACAATAAATTCGTCACTTTTAAAGAACTTAAGACACATTTAATACTACTCTTTAATTCGGCTGAAACTAATAAAAAACATTAATAAATTCAGCATATTAAATAGATGTAATAAATAAAACACAATCAATTAAACTAAAAAAATTATTAAAGATGTTCAGATTTAAACATATTAATTTACTAACACTTATTTGAGCTGAATTAAATAAATAAACTAACTTATTCAATTTATTTCAGCAAATGAAATCAGAAGAATTAAAATAAACTCAAATTGAGCAAAACGATCTCATTGAGCTGGAAACGAGCTAAACAAAGCTCAGTGAGATGAACCACACGAAAAGAAATTCAAATGAGCTAAAAATTAGCTTCATCTTGCACTTGGGGCCCTCGTGTTTAGGCCAATCTCGACGGCGTTGGGTTGTGACATTACATGATGCGATCAGGAGCACATCACTCTTGATTCAATCGCACCTCATGATGGTAGCAGTCAACGCTCGAAGTGCAGCAACCTGTTCTTCCAACTGTTGTTGGAATTTTTTAAATGTGTCATCATTATTATACCTTTAGACATTTTCAAAAAAAAAAACCTGCAAAAATAAACACTCAACACTCAAAAATAAAAGTTAGCAAACCTCACCGTTAATCACTCAAAAAGAAAAATCAAATTCTCAATGAGGTAGAATTCAGTCTTGTGAGTTCTTTAGTAGAGTTTATATCAACCTATTAGAGAGTGTATGAACCGAACTACCAAAGAATCCTAATTTGCACTAGGATGCCAAAAACTGACGAGACACCAATTGATTCGTGTTGCACCGAGGAAGGATTGTGCACACGTTTAAATCCTACTAACACAAGAAACAAGAAGGTGTTAGATATTTTAAAGGGAGAATAAAAAGCAAACAAATGAAAACCTACAGCTAAGAATCAATAAAAACTGCTGAAAACAGAAAACCCGAAAAACTGCGGAGTAACTTGACAACTTCGTTCAAGGTGTTTTTGATCTCAAAAAATCACAAAATTAAATCTGGAATGTCCTTAAATATTGAATTTTTGATCTGGAAAGTTTTGGCACCAAACTCAACCCGCTGAATATTTTTTTAAAATTTTTATTGGATTTCGTATTTTTACAATTTTTTGACTTTTTTGACTGATTTTTTTGCAGGAATAATTTTTTTATATTCAATAATAGTGCTGAAAATATGTATGTAAAATTTTAGATCAATCAGACAATGTTTACCCACTCAAATGAATTTTTTTGAAAGATTTTTCTGGGTAAAACTGCTGTTTTTGCTTTAAAAAATTGAGATCAGTTTAGAAATCAACCAAGAACACCCAAAACGCCCAAAATCTGATACCAAATGATAGGGGGTTGCACGCGGACCAAGATCGAGTTGCCAAGACACGAGAAACTCCTATGAGAGGCCCTAGATGAACAGATCTGAAAACACAAACAAAGATTAAGATTAAACCGAATCAGATTTGAATTTAAATCCCCAAATTCAACTAAATGAGCAGCAAGAAACAAAGAAATAGAATAGATGACTCAAACGAAATTGGAAGTATAGAAAGAATGCGAATCGGCCAACAAATTGATTCGGCCAAGAATGCCCAAATTCCAACAGCCGAATTTCACCCAACACGTGGAAATAGTGATATGAGCTCGCCCATGAAGATAGGTGCCGAATCCATGGAGTTGCCTATGAGGCCAATTACTCGAGCACGTGCCAAGAAATTCCAAGATGCCGTAGCTGATACGACCATGCCCCGGGCACACTTTTGGATCAGCTCCCTAAGCATTGTTTGCAAATCCATGCGAGCTGAATTAGTTCAATTTCATTTCGTTAAGCTCCGTTTAGCTCGTTTCCAGCTCACTCGAGCTCAAGTCAACTCACTCAAGCTCAATTCAGCTCAATCTTAACCCAATGAGCTTATTTTTAGCTTTCTTTAGCTTGCATTTATTTTGCTGAAATAAACCATTTAATTTGTCATTAGTTAAATTAGTTGTTTATCTTAAGTTAGTTAATTTGTTAAAATCTAGACAAATAATTAATTAAGTGTTTTAATTATATCTAAATTAAATACTTAATTAATTATGATGTTTTAAATATGTCTAAAATTGTTAATATGTATGGCCAAATTTAATGTGCAAATTATTGAGTTCATATGCTGCTAATTTAATGTGTTTGAAATGCATTTAACTTGCTGATTTAATTTGCTGCAGGTTCATGAACGGATTGGTGCAATGTATGGGAGTGTGCATGCACAATTGAGGTTCAATGGATGGCATTTAAAGGAGCACATGCATTTGGGACGTTCATGCAAGAGGGAGTTGCTGAAAGTTCATGTATTTGAAGATTCATGGATCATATTTATGGGGGAAAATACATGGGACGTTTCATGCATGATTCATGCATTTTCAAGATGACCATTCAAGTATTTTAGGCACATTAATGCCTCATTCAGCCAAGGGAGATGTAGGATCATTAAAGAGCTGCACATTCATGGAATTATGGAGATTCTTCAAGGCTAAGGATGCATGAATGCATCAAGTGAAGCATCATGATGGTTCGGCCAATTCATGTACCATCTTCAAGCATGAACTGGATTTTAATGCTATTTGTGTGAACATGTTAAATACCTGTGTGAACAGAATTTAAGTTAGTGTGAACAACATAGATGCCGAATATCAATAGGCATTTTAGGCTTATAAATAGCTTACTTGTTTATTGTAAAAGGTTACAGAATTTGATCAATTAAACTTAATAGAACTTTTGTTCTTGTGAGGTTACCTCCTCTCTTCTTTCGTTCGAGTCTCGAAGCGACTTATCTAGCTTGCTAGTGGTGTCAATCCGAACTCCATTGAACTTATCACCGAATCGGTGTGGCGTTCAACCATCTTCCTATACCTTTGGTTCTTACCTCCATATAGGTAACGGGTCAAGGTCCGCTTCTATCCTTCATCAAAATTCACCTTAAGCAATATAAGACTCGGGGCAATACTTTTTAGTATTGAATCATTCTTAAAGTTTGAGTTCTTTATCCATTTCCATTTATTTATCATCTTTGTAACTTAATTCTTTGTTAAACCGAACCTATCTTTCATCAAACCAAAACCCATCCTTTGAACCCATTTTGCCTACCTTCCGCTTATAAAACATTCAAACTCCATCTATCTACAAATTTGAACGAGCTTCTCGTCGACGATCGGGCATCTTAAGTGAACCTGACGCAATTAATCAGGCCGGATCACATCAGTAGCAAGCTATATTGCTCGAGTGTGGAGTGATGGGTTGGCTGCACACAAAATGCCCAGCTCAACTAGTTTGATTCGCACTTTTCTACAAGCTGATTTTAGCTCGTATCAACTCAATTCAGCTCAATTCGGCACTTAATTAATTCAAGGAGCTGATTATATTCATTTTGAATAAATTACATTAGTTGTGTTAGTTTAGAATCAGCTCAAATCATTTAATTGAATAAATGTGTTTTAAATTTGGACATTTTAATTTAGCTTATTAAATGTGTCTTATATTAGTACATATCTTTAATATGTCTATATTAAGTCACAAATTAAATATGTTTAGTTAATTACAAAGTTTTAATGTGTCTAGATTAAGACAAATTTATTAGTGGCTGCTAATTAATTTGTCTTAGCCGAATTAATGTGCAGCATTTTAATTTGTTCAGCTGCTGATTTCATGAGCTTTAAATATGTTTTTAACTGAATGTATTTGATATTTTTCAGATGCATCAGCTAGCTTAAAGGCAAAGGAAGGCAATTAAAAAAGGAGCATGTATTTGGGCACATGCATGGACGGCATTTAAAGTGCAGCTTCCTTGTGTTTCCAGCTGACTTTTCGTGCAGCTCAATGGACTTCAAGCTGCTGTTTTGAGCTTCTCTAAGGGTCAATTTCGTGGATATCAATGGCCAAAGAGTGCTTCATAATTTCCAGCAGCCAATTCACTTGGTGGCTGCTCATATTCGGCCAAAGAAGCATAACTTTTCAAGCTGCCCATTTCTCTTCTCCAAAGCAGCAATTAATCTCTTTTAAAACATTAGTTGAATGTGAATTTTAGCCATAAAAGGGGCCAGCTGAATCATCTCTTCTAAAAGGTTATTATTCAGATTTTTGTTTATGAATGTATCTAGGAAATTGCTAGGAAGTTTCTTAAAGAAGCTTAAGGCATAAGAATCTGATTAGGCTATTCGGCTACCTTAGTCCATCCTATAAATAGGCCATGTAATTCACATTTTGAGGTTAATGAACAATTTTATAGCTTTGCTAAATTGTGAGGTTGTTTTCAACTCTCGTTATTCTCCAAGGACTAGTGAGACTTATCAAACATCTTTGTGGCGTCAAACTTGTCTTTGTTTATACTCAAACTTATCACTTTAATCCCAAAAGTGTGGCGTTCAATTCATACTGAGGTTCCTATCATATTTTGATAGTGGGTCGAAGTCTTTATCCATTTCACAAACCTTCCATCAACACCTTACCAACCTAAGCATTCTCATAAGATACGGGTTAACACACTATCATTGTGTTAGTTCGGCTTTGAATCCTTAGCCAAATTGCATTCTTTGACTTTTGTTTCATTTCCTAAATCAACCAAACTCATTTGAGCCTTAACCATCTTTTTCTTCTAGCCTATTTTGTAAAGCTTTCAAATTACTCTTAATTCACGATCGGGCAATTTCTACGACTCAATTCGTTAACGAGGCGAGGGCGTATCAAATAGCAATCGACAAAACCCTAGAAATTGGGGAAAAATTGAATCGATTTAGGAGCTGCCAACAAGAGATCAATTAAACGAAGAGTTCTTGGAGTTTAATCAAGGCTGAAACACAAACAAGAACAGCAAAAGAATTAGAAGAAGAATAGGCACAAGCAGAATTAAAGAAAATAAATTGAACAGCAAGAATTAAAGAAAAGTCCTAAGAATCCTTGAAATCCCGAAAGATTTCACAAATCCTTTCAAACGGCTCTAATCTCCCCTCCAAAGAATATCAATGGCAAGAAGAAGGTTGAAGATGGCTCCCACAATCACAAGATTGCTAAAACAACTTCTAAAGAAAGCTCAAGAGAGAATTCTTGGAGAAAACCCCAAAAAAATTCTACACTTTATCAAAACTGAAATTTTAATGTATTGAGTAATAATTACAAGGGGTGGCCGGCCATCACTTATATAGGCCACAAACTAATCCTAATCTTATTAGAAAACTTAAAAATTAACCCTAATTAATAAAATAATAAGAGAATTTCGGCCAAACACTTTAAATGGGCTTTTTTGGGCCGAATTTAACATATCCTATTCCTAGAGCCTAAAAATTAAATTAACAATTAAAAAGTTCTACAAATTGGGCCCTTTGACATTTTTGGCCTAATTTTCAACTAAGTATGTATGGATTTCTTGATTGGGCTGGAATTTGCTTATTGGGTCTCGCCTTCAAGAATTTGGGCTTGTGATCCATCTTCTACCAAAATTGGGTCGTTGACGCCCGTAACGGAGATCCAATGCACTTTGGCTGCAAGATTCGGTTTCTTGGACCAAGATTTCCAAGATTTGAAATCTTGATTTTCTCGATTCTTGAAATCGCTCCAAACAGCAAAATTGGGCCAAGATTCGGTTTCTTGATTTTCTTGAAAACAAGAAAGTGAATCTTGATTTTCTTGTTCTTTCGCGTACGCATCTAAGGCCTTGCTAACAAACTCTTGAATGGTCCCATTTAGTTTGGAACGCATTTGTCAGGCCTTTGCTCTCGTTATTGGGCCTTGTGGTAATTTGAGCCCATCACGTTCTTGGGTTGGGCCTTGGAGACTCGTATCACTTCTATGATATGCAAACCTTTGTTAAAGTTAGAGAAGTTAATGTCCTAGCAACTGAAAGAAGTATTTGTCAGTTTTATGATGCTCCATATTATTATTGTGATTACTTGTACAAAGTAGATCTTAAAGAATTCAAGAACGTAGACATGGAAGAGATTTTGAGATTTTTAACAGAGGGAAAAAAAGCTTGGACATATCAGACAGGCACAACAATACCCAAGGCATTCAACCAAGCACTGATGACTCCAAAAGTAAAAATATGGATGAAATTTATGTGTTCAAGGATTTGGCCTAGAACTAATCTTTTTTATATTAGCCTGGTCCAAGCTATTCTAGTTTATGCCATCTTGCAAAAGAAGCAAGTATGCATTCATACATGGATATATTGAAATATGATCGAATGTGCACAAAATTAGAAAAATGAGCATTCTTTCCACATCTGATCACAGAATCATGTACAAGAGCAAGAGTGCCTATGGAGCAGCTAGACAAATAGATGAATCCATCGAATAAACTGCTAAGAGATGATGTCTATAAGCAGTGCATGATTTTACAAAGGAAAAAAAAAGGATGAGAGGAGAAAAAGAGGACTCCAAGAGGAAGATGAATAATACAGTAAAATAATATATACATATGTATGATTTTTTTAGGTTTAAATTCTGTTAGGAAAGTTAAGTTAATTCTTAGGATATCATAATTAGTCATGTTGAATAAATTACTAGAATTCAATTGATATTTTATGAATTTCTATACAAAATCCCCACATAGTAGAAACACACAAAATGTGAACTTTCAACAATCAAATGAGGAAGCACCCACCAATTGCCTATTGATACGAGTCACAAAGGCCCAACCCAAGCTCAAGAACGTGATGGGCTCAAATTACCACAAGGCCCAATAACGAGGTCAAAGGCCAGACAAATGCGCTCCAAACTAAATGGGACCATTCAGGAATTTGTTAGCAAGGCCTTAGATGCATACACGAAAGAAAGAGAAAATCAAGATTCACTTTCTTATTTTCAAGAAAATCAAGAAACCAAATCTTGGCCCAATTTTGCTGTTTGGAGCGATTTTAAGAATCAAGAAAATCAAGATTTCAAATCTTGGAAATCTTGGTCCAAGAAATCGAATCTTGCAGCCAAAGCGCATTGGATCTCCGTTACGAGCATCAACGAACCAATTTCGGGAGGAGATGGACTACAAGCCCAAGTTCTTGAAGGCGAGGCCCATTAAGACGATTCCAAGCCCAATCAGGAAGTCAAACCATACTTAGTTGAAAATCAGGCCAAATTGTTAAAGTGGCCCAATTTGTAACAAATTTAATTATTTGAATATCTAGTTTAATTTTTAGACTTTAAGAATTTTATTTGTCAAAATTCGGCCCAAGAAGCCCATTAAAAATGCCTTGGCCGAATTTCCCTCTTATTTTAATTAATTAGGTTTTTTTTAGTTTTCCTAATGAGATTAGGAAATAGATTGAAGGCCTATTAATAGGCATGGCCGGCCACCCTTGAAAACACAATACATTATATTAAAAATTTTAGATTTTTCTGAGTAGAAATTCTCTTTGAGTTTTCTCTAAGAATTCTCTCTTGAATTTTCTTTAGAAGTAGTTTTAACAATCTTTTTGATTGTGGGAGCCATCTTCAGCCTTCTTCTTGCCAGTGTTCTTCATTGGAGGGGAGATTAGAGCCGTTTGAAGGGAGTTGTGAAATCTGTCTCAATTTCAAGGCTTCTTAGGACTTATATTTATTTCTTGATGTCATTCTTTCTTTTTTAAATCCTGCTTGCGTTGATTTTTATTTAATTAATTTTTTTACTATTCTTGGTTCGTTTCAGACTTTCCAAAACATCCAAGAGTTGATTCGCCCCCTTCTTCATTAAAGATCAGATCGCCCCCCTTGTTATTGGCCGCAAAGATCGTTCAAGATCCCTAAAATTCATTGTTCTTGCCGATTTCTTCTTTTCAAATCTGATTGATTCAGTTGCTGGAATTTTTGGGGAAAATTAGTTGCTGTTTCGATTTGGGCAAATCAACATCTCCTTGGGTTTCAAGAACCATTTCAATTCCTGAATTTTTTCTTTTCTTTTTTTGCCGACCCAAATCCCTAATTTTCTATTTAAAATCTGATTATTTTCTTTGATTTGAATTCTAATTCGTTTTCTTTCGTAATTGATAGGATCGACTGTTGGGGAATTACTTCCTAAGTTCAAATCAATTCTTGGTTTCCAAGAATAGCCGTCTCTAAGGGTGTTCTTGATTCTTACTGTTCATTGATAGTTTTTATTTCAGATCTAATCGAATCTAACATCAATTCTATGTTTCGTTTCAGATCTGATCGTTTAGAGTTTTCTTAGAAGTTTTCTGTGACTTGGCAACTCAATCTTGGTCCGCGCGCAACGCCTTATCACCTATGGAACTATCACGATCAATCGGGTAACTTCGTTCCTTATCTTTTCTGGGGTACACATTGAGGACAATATGTTATCTAAAATGTGGGGGGTAACATAGAAAATTTATTTGATGTCTACGCTTTTCTTTGATTTTTCATGTCAATTGTGTGCTTGAGCTTATAGAAATACAAGTGATTAATTAGGATCATGTACATAGGTTGATTGTATTTACGGTAAATTTGGCATGATGATAGGTGATTTTAAATTTTTTATTATTAGACTATTAAGTTCTATGTATTACACTATAAGTAGGCATTAAGCAATCAAGTGTACTAAATGATATAGAGAATACAAGGAGACGAGCATGCTAGTATGAATGATAAATTTTTGAATTTGTGATTGTTTGGTTAACTAAATTTGTGAATATTGAGATACCTACGAATGACCTAAGGCATTGTTTGGTATACACCTAGAGCCAAAAAGCTAACCTTATTTATTCATCCTTAGTACATATTTTTTAGCCAAAAAAACACTTCTTGATGAACCTCTATACAAAATCAAAGCTAAAAGAGATAATTTTTGCTTACCCTTTTATTTGATCTTAAACTACATGATTATAGACATCTGGCCATACATATTAAGGATTAAGTAGATACATTATGGTGGTGATATGAACTCGTTTCGAAATGATTAGAGTCATTTAGATTGCTTGATCGTGAATTGAGTAAGGATAAGTTCGTCTCGGGGTTAAACGAAACAAAATAGGATAAATGGCTTCAAACAATGGTAGTAGGCAAAATAGTTAAGTAAATAATGGATATTTTGACTAAGACCGAGAATGAACCAACAATATTGGATTGTTGACCCGAGTCTCAAAATGGCTCTTAGGTGATTTACGATTTTAAAAAAAATAATAACAAACAACAAGGACCTTGAACTGCTATCAAAAGTGATAGGAACCAAAGGTATATGAATGCCACACCAAAAAAAGGTGATAAGTTTGGTTTGAACAAAAGAAAGAATGACGCCACAAGAAAAACTTGATAAGTCAATTCAGTCTTGAAGTGAACTAGGAGAGTTAGAAATCTCACAAGTTTTAGTTTAAGCATAAATTTGGCAAAAAGTCCCTTACAATGAGCTGATTACAAGTATTTATAGTGCTAGATAAGGCCTAGCTCAAAAGTCATAATTGGTCAGCTTAAATGAGCTAATAATGAGCTAAAATAAAACTTAATCACTAAGCACAAACTCTTGAAATTCTAGGCCTAAGTAACAGCAACTATCAATAAGATTTAATGTTCTAATTCAACTGATTTAATAAGCTTGAATGCCTAGGTTTCATTCTTGAGTAGTCAAAGAGTTTAGGATAAGATTTAAATTCTCCCTTGGACAGCCGAATAGACACCAACAACATTCATGATATTTTTTGGCACACAAACAGACCATGGAGTGTTCTTAAAGAGGCAATCGATTATGGAATTTGTAATCACTCTTTTGTCCATTGCTATTCTTGAACTGCTCCTTTTGGAAGATGGAGAGGCTGCCGAATTTTAATGATGCATATTGCTCTCCTTTTATTGTTGTAACAACCTTTTGTATGAAACCAATTCCAGTTGAATAGTCGCATTTATCACTTTGTAACAGCCCTTGTACATAACTAGTTCCAACTTAAATAGTCACCTACAAGCATTTATTAACAAACACATTAAAACACATTTAAACACACTAAACTTAATAAGCTTAATTAATAAACTGTAAACACTTAACTTAATTTAATAAACTGTAAATAAACATATTTAACAATAAGTTATTCCAGCAATTAAATAAACTAAGATAAGCATTTATTCTAGCAATTAATTAACTAAAATGAGTTTAATAAAAAAACAAAGTCCAACAACTCAATTATTAACTAAGATGAGTTTAATTAAATTAAAGTTCAGCTTGCAATAAATTGCAAGGGACGCCTATTGAGTTGGTCCAAACATGATCAATGGATTTGGCTACTTACTCTCCCCAAGCTTGATCAACATAGCTTGCTAATGCAACTTGAAACCTCTTAGCTCGTGACCGAGTTATAGGTCCTTGTGGTAGCTCAACGGGTTTGGTGGTAACTTCCCGAGCTAGGGTCCCATCATCCCTCCCTCTTCGAGGCGATTTGTCCCCAAATTGTCACCTACATCAAAAAGGGATAAATCAACAACATTAAAAGTAGCACTAACCCCATACTCACCAGGTAAGTCTAACTTATAGGCGTTATCATTAATCCTTTCCAAGATTTGACAAGGACCGTCTCCCCTTGGCAAAAGTTTGGATCATCTTTGAACTGGGAATCTCTCATTATGCATGTGAATCCAAACCCAGTCACCAAGTTCAAACATCACTCCTTTACGTCCCTTGTTGACTTTACGAACATATTGCTCAGTTCTTCGTTCAATATTATCACTAACTCGCTGATGCAATTGTTTCACAAAATCTACCTTTTTCTTTCCATCTACATGCACCAACTAATTAGAATGTAAAGGTAACAAATCCAATGGAGTTAAGGGATTAAATCCATACACTACCTCAAATGGTGAATACTTGGTAGCCGAGTGTACCGGTCGATTGTACACAAATTCAATGTGAGGTAGACACTCCTCCCAAGTCTTTAGATTCTTTTGAATAATGGCCTACAGTAATGTTAACAAAACTCGATTAATGACCTCTGTTTGGTTGTTGATTTGGGAATGGCTTGTTGTTGAAAATAACAGCTTAGTGCCAAGCTTTCCCCATAAGGTCCTCCAAAAATGGCTGAGAAACTTGGTGTCTCGATTTGAAATGATGGTCCTTGGAACTACATGTAGCCGTACAATCTCCCTAAAAAATGGATTAGCAACATTTAAAGAATCGTCAGTTTTATTACACGTAATGAAATGAGCCATTTTTGAAAACCGATCAACTACAACAAACACAGAGTCTTTGCCGTTCTTTGTTCTACGAAGGCCTAAAACAAAATCCATAAAAATATCCATCCATGGTGCTTCTGAAATTGGCAATGGAGTATAGAGTCCATATGGCTGGATCCTTGATTTCGCCTTCTTGCAAGCAATACAACGATCGCATACTTTAGTGACATCTCATTTCATCTTCGGCCAATAGAAGTGTTCTTGAAGAACAACCAAAGTTTTGGCAATATCAAAATGTCCCATTAAACCCCCGCTGTGCGCTTCATGAACCAACATGTCTCTAGTTGATCCTTGGGGTATGCAAAATTTGTTTTCTCTAAAAAGGAATCCGTCTTGCCGATAGTACCTATCATACGCACCTTGCACACATAACTTGTAAATTTCTCCAAAATCAGAATCATCAGCATATAAATCCTTCAAATAAGCGAAACCAAGCAATTTAACATCCAAACGATTTAAAAGAGCATACCTTCGTGACAAAGCATCTGCAACGATATTTTTCTCACCTTGCTTATATTTAATGACATATGGAACGGATTCTAAGAACTTGACCCATTTTGTGTGACATTTGTTGAGCTTGGTTTTCCCTCTCAAATGCTTCAAAGCCTCATAGTCCGTGTGTATAACGAACTCCTTCGAACAAAGGTAATGCTGCCATGTCTCTAATGCACATATCAACGTGTACATTTCTTTGTCATAGGTGGGGTAGTTGAGCGTAGCCTTGTTAAGTTTCTCACTGAAATAAGCCACCGAACGCCTATCTTGTGTTAAAATCGCACCTATTCCTATGCCAGAAGCACCAGATTCCACTTCGAAAATTTTGCTAAAATTCGATAAACACAAAAGTGGAGCATTAGTTAAACAATCTTTGATTTTTTTTGATAATACCGGTTAATGGGGCGCAAGAGTGCTAAAGTTTGGTACAAATCTCCTATAGAAGCTTGCAAGGCCATGAAAGCTTCTAACTTGGCTGATGTTGGTCGGACATGGCCATTCTTGTATTGCTTTAATATTGTCTTGATCCACCTCAAGGCCACTCGCACTTACAACGAAACCTAGAAAAACAACTTTTTTAGTACAAAAGTTACATTTCTTAAGGTTTGCATATAATACTTCCTTTCGTAAAACCTCCAAAACAACATGCAAATGTTCAAGATGATTAGATAAGGATTTTCTATAAATTAAAATATTGTCAAAATAAACTACACAGAAATGACCTCATGAAAGGCCTCAAAACGTGCTTCATCAATCTCATGAAAGTACCCGGGGCATTTGATACGACCCGCCCTTGGGAACGGCCATTGCATCAGCCTACAAGCGAGGCTCGTCGTGTTTGCAAGCTGGACGTAGCTCAATTATTTTTTTTTGTGGAGCTTCATTTAGCTCATTTCCAGCTCCTTCAAGTTCAATGAGCTCGAACCAGCTCAATTTCAGCTCCATATCTTTAAGACCTTTATTATAGTAGCTGAACTAATTATTTGCATCATTTAATTAGTTTATTACAGCTTAATTAATTTTTGTCGTTTAATTGGTCTTAAATCTGGACGAATTTAAATAAGCATGTTAAATATGTTTTTTTTTCTTCTTCTTACATGTTATTAAGTCATATTAATTCCTACAGCCTATAAATATGTTTTTATGCATGTTTTTAATGTGTCAACTTTATTATTTGTTTTAATTATGTCCTAAGGCTGCCGAATTTAATGTGCAGAATTTTAGAGTTAATTTAATGTGTCTAAACATGTATTTGATTGAATTGATGAATGTTGCTGCAGGTACATTACCCATGAACGTCCTTGGTGCATGAAAGGTATTAAAAGGAGGTACATGAAGGGGATGGCACATGCATGAATGGGAAAATGAAGTTGGCTGCTGTTTGAAGTTTTCTAGGTGACCATTCAGCCGAATTTATTGCTTACACATTGCTGGATACATCATGGCTGTTCGGTTCAAGGTGTTCATATTCAAGGACTCTTCAAAACTTGGTTTTCACACTCAAAGTGACTATTCAGCATCTCCTTAATTGCTGGTAATTTTTCAGCAATGGTTGCCAATTAAATGAGCTCTTTTAAGCACATCAACCGAATGTAGCTGCTGCCATTTATTCACTCAAGTTCCAAGTTCAATTATCCATCTAGAAGGTGACTATTGGAGCTCCAAGTTCAGCCGAATCTAATTAGTCCATTTAAGTGATTCATTTGCTTAAATTTTAAGTAATGTAAGTGACCATTCGGCTAGCTTAGGTGATTATTATAAATAGCTGAATTTTCACTTTGTAAGGGACTTTTGACATTTTAATTAGCAAATTGCTGCCAAATTTGTGAGGCATTTTCTCTCAAATTTCGTTTGAGACCCGTAAGACTTATCTAAGCTTTTAGTGGCGTCTTTCCGAGTCTTTTCCGAACTTATCACTCCCTAAACCCGAGTGTGGCGTTCACCTTTGATACCTTTGGTTCATACTTTACTAAGTATCGGGTCAAGGTCCTTATCAACCATTTCCAACTCAAGTTGGTCCTATAAGTTTCGGGTCGACACTTTTCTTTAGTGTTGGTTCACTCTTGACCTTTTTGAACCATTACCATTTCGTACCAAATCCCAAATACCAAAACGTACCAAAACCAAATACCCTTTCTTAGTTATCCGAAACCGAACTCTTCCATTCTATTCATGCCATTTCGACCTAAACTAAATCCACATTCAACCTTGCACGAACTTATCTTACTTCTTTATACACAAATATATTCTATCTTCTTCTTGTCTAATATACTTCTTCGTTTACGATCGGGAACTAAACGACTCGGGTTCAACTACTAAACCGAGGTCGCATCATTTGGTATCAGAGCTACTAAAACGAGGAGTACCGACATTCGTAATAAGGCCGCAAGTAGGTTCGAAACGTGAAAAAAAAAATCGAAAAAAAAAATTAATTAAAAAAAAATATTTTGAAAAAAAAAATTGCATACGGTCTAGGTGCGGACGAAAAGAACGTGAAAGATCCGTAAAAAAAAAATCTCATTCTACACCCTTTTATATCCCCCGTAGTGAAATTTCACGCAATTAAAAAAAAAATTTTTTTGATATAAAAAAAAAAGTGTTTCGAGTTTGTAAGTTTGGTATTCTTTTCTATTCATCTTCTAAGCCACACTTAGCCTAAAGCCTTTCTTGTTTCTTTTAGCCTACCCGTAACCTAACATCAAACCCTTGTAAAGCCATTTGAAGCCGACCCACTGAACTAAGACTAAGGCACTACGAGTCGCTTACGAAATCACGAGAGGAAAGTGAGTGGTAAAAGGCACGAGAGTTACATCAAGTTAAAAGCCGAAATTGAGTGAAACACGAGTGGAGTGCCGAATTATTCTCTTTTTGAGTGACTTGTGAGTTTTTGTTGTGAGGTTGTAGTTTCATATATCAAGAAGCCCTACAATAAACATGGCCGAAAGGCAACCTGTTCGAAATGTGCCGGACTTGAATTTGCAAGCATTGCTACGCGAGGTGGAACGAATGTTCGATCAAAAGTTAGAACCGATTCAAGATAGACTTGATCGTGTGGAAGGAAGAGCCCAACGAAGGAGAACTCCCTTAAGCCCTCCAAGAAATCGAGGACGGCAATCTGATTTAGATGATGAATCTTCCGAGTCGATTGAATACGAAAGTGATCAAGGGTCCAATGCGAATGTTCAACGAAGAGGCCAACGCAACCGAGGCCAACGAAATCGAGGGAGGTTCGATGATGACTTGAAAAGCATTAAGTTGTCAATCCCTTCATTCCAAGGCCGATCGGATCCCGAAGCTTATCTCGAATGGGAGAAAAAGATCGAGCTTATATTTGAATGCCATAACTATTCTGAGGCCAAGAAAGTTAAGTTGGCTGCTATCGAATTTTCGGACTACGCAATGGTGTGGTGGGACCAACTTACAACTAGCCGAAGACGAAATGGCGAGCGTCCTATCCAAACATGGTCCGAGATGAAGGCTGTAATGCGACGACGTTTCATCCCTTCGTACTACCATCGAGAGTTGTACCAAAAACTTCAAAATCTTACACAAGGGACGAGAAGCGTGGAGGATTACTTCAAGGAGATGGAAGTGGCCATGATTCGAGCGGATGTAGAGGAAGATCGAGAGGCAACTATGGCTCGTTTCTTAGCCGGACTTAACCGTGAAATTGCCAACATAGTTGAGTTGCAACACTACGTAGAGATCGTCGATATGGTTCACATGGCGATCAAGGTCGAAAAGCAACTCAAGATGAAAGGAGCCGTACGTGGTTATTCCTCTTCGAATGCATCTAAGTGGAACCAAGGGGCAAGTAAGAATGTTTCAACAAATCAATCAAAAGAAACTGTGGTGCCCATGAAGTCCAACAAATCTGTGGCCGAATCTAGCAAAGGTAAGGCCATTGAAAATATTCAATCCCGAACACGTGATATTAAGTGTTTTAAGTGTCAAGGGAGAGGGCACATCGCAAGCCAATGCCCAAATCGTAACACAATGATCATGCTTCCCAATGGTGAGATTGAATCGGAGGATGAAGTAGACAAAAACGACGAAGAAGTTCAACATCCATCCGAAAATGAAGATGAAGTAGAATTTGCTGTTGAAGGTGAAATGCTCGTTGTAAAAAGAAGTCTTAGTGTGCAAAGCTCTATGGGTGAACCACAACGCGAGAATTTGTTTCATATCCGGTGTTATGTTCATGGAAAGGTTTGTAGCATTGTAATCGATGGCGGGAGTTGCACAAATGTTGCAAGCACACTTATGATCGAGAAGCTGTCCTTGCCGACCCTTAAGCACCCGAGTCCCTACAAGTTACAATGGCACAATGAAGGAGTCGAACTTAAGGTTACCAAACAAGCCTTGATTCCCTTTTCAATTGGAAGATACCAAGACGAGATTTTGTGCGACGTTGTGCCCATGCATGCGGGCCATTTACTGCTTGGGAGGCCGTGGCAATTTGATCGGCGAGTCAAGCACGATGGGTATTCTAACCAATATTCGTTCAAGCACAAAGGCAAAAATATCACTTTGGCCCCATTGTCTCCACAACAAGTGATGGAAGATCAACAACGATTAAAGCAATCCTTGGAAGATTTGAATGAACAAAAAAGAAATTGAGAGAGAGTGAAAAAGAAAAGAAAAATGATTCAAAAGAAAAGAATCGAGATTGTGAGAAAAACAAGATCAAAGAAAAAGAAAGTGAAAGAAATTTGAGTGAGAGAACGAAAAATGTTTTGATTAATCGTTGTCTTCCTGTCTCTTCATTTTTTCAGGTTAAACCAAGCAAGGAATTACGATTACATTATATTCCTGAGAAGAGAAGATTCATATTGCGAGAGAATGGTAAAACCGATCCTCAAATTCATAATCTCAAGGATAGACAAGGTTTGGTTTCTGAAGAACTAAAAACATCTCTATTTTATTCAAAAGGTGATGGCAATCATGAAACTGACAAGTTTGATGAAGAAGTGAAATACTATTGGCCACTACTGAATTTACATTTGCAAAACTTGATTCGACTAAGTGATCTTGTTTCTTTTGGCCGATTAATATTTTTCCCACATCTTTGTTTAAAAGACTTTTTGTGGATTTGTAGTTATTCGTTAAAATCTATTCGTCCATTGGATGGGATTTTTCATGGTGAAGATTTGACCAATCGATTTAATTGTTTGATTCATGAGTCTTCGAATCCATTTGATGGAGTGTGTTGTGAGATATGTGTTTATTTGCATGAACTGTTCATATTCGTAGAATTATTTCCCATGTCTAGTTCCTTGATGAATTTGGAAAATCAATGTGGAAAGGTAAGGCTTATTTATATTTTTGAATTCGGCAATAGTTCTTTTGCTCTAATTGGGATTGAAAATTTGGAAAGAGTTCGCAAGTTTGTAGTTCATTGTGTCATTCATAATTTTCTCTATTGTGTAGGTGACACTTTGAAGTGGCTTTGCCCTAAAGAGGGAGGGCAAGTAACTAATCGGTGTTATTTTCAATCTCCTCATGAATTTCTGGTTACTGGGCGCAAGTTTATCAAATTCAACAACCAAGGGGTCTTTGATAATGAAAGTTTCTTTGCGAGCAAGTGGCCCGATTTGGGGACAAATCGCTCTAAAGAGGGAGGGGATGATACGACCGCCCTTGGGAACGGCCATTGCATCAGCCTACAAGCGAGGCTCGTCGTGTTTGCAAGCTGGACGTAGCTCAATTATTTTTTTTGTGGAGCTTCATTTAGCTCATTTCCAGCTCCTTCAAGTTCAATGAGCTCGAACCAGCTCAATTTCAGCTCCATATCTTTAAGACCTTTATTATAGTAGCTGAACTAATTATTTGCATCATTTAATTAGTTTATTACAGCTTAATTAATTTTTGTCGTTTAATTGGTCTTAAATCTGGACGAATTTAAATAAGCATGTTAAATATGTTTTTTTTCTTCTTCTTACATGTTATTAAGTCATATTAATTCCTACAGCCTATAAATATGTTTTTATGCATGTTTTTAATGTGTCAACTTTATTATTTGTTTTAATTATGTCCTAAGGCTGCCGAATTTAATGTGCAGAATTTTAGAGTTAATTTAATGTGTCTAAACATGTATTTGATTGAATTGATGAATGTTGCTGCAGGTACATTACCCATGAACGTCCTTGGTGCATGAAAGGTATTAAAAGGAGGTACATGAAGGGGACGGCACATGCATGAATGGGAAAATGAAGTTGGCTGCTGTTTGAAGTTTTCTAGGTGACCATTCAGCCGAATTTATTGCTTACACATTGCTGGATACATCATGGCTGTTCGGTTCAAGGTGTTCATATTCAAGGACTCTTCAAAACTTGGTTTTCACACTCAAAGTGACTATTCAGCATCTCCTTAATTGCTGGTAATTTTTCAGCAATGGTTGCCAATTAAATGAGCTCTTTTAAGCACATCAACCGAATGTAGCTGCTGCCATTTATTCACTCAAGTTCCAAGTTCAATTATCCATCTAGAAGGTGACTATTGGAGCTCCAAGTTCAGCCGAATCTAATTAGTCCATTTAAGTGATTCATTTGCTTAAATTTTAAGTAATGTAAGTGACCATTCGGCTAGCTTAGGTGATTATTATAAATAGCTGAATTTTCACTTTGTAAGGGACTTTTGACATTTTAATTAGCAAATTGCTGCCAAATTTGTGAGGCATTTTCTCTCAAATTTCGTTTGAGACCCGTAAGACTTATCTAAGCTTTTAGTGGCGTCTTTCCGAGTCTTTTCCGAACTTATCACTCCCTAAACCCGAGTGTGGCGTTCACCTTTGATACCTTTGGTTCATACTTTACTAAGTATCGGGTCAAGGTCCTTATCAACCATTTCCAACTCAATTTGGTCCTATAAGTTTCGGGTCGACACTTTTCTTTAGTGTTGGTTCACTCTTGACCTTTTTGAACCATTACCATTTCGTACCAAATCCCAAATACCAAAACGTACCAAAACCAAATACCCTTTCTTAGTTATCCGAAACCGAACTCTTCCATTCTATTCATGCCATTTCGACCTAAACTAAATCCACATTCAACCTTGCACGAACTTATCTTACTTCTTTATACACAAATATATTCTATCTTCTTCTTGTCTAATATACTTCTTCGTTTACGATCGGGAACTAAACGACTCGGGTTCAACTACTAAACCAAGGTCGTATCAGCATTGGTGAGGTCGAATGGCATCACTAGCCACTCATACAAATCGTATTTGGTCTTGAATGCGATCTTCCACTCGTCCCCCTCCCGTATGCGAATTTGATGATAGTCACTTTTCAGATCGATCTTAGAGAACAACTTAGCACCGCTAAGCTCGTCCAACTTATCATCAAGTCTAGGGATGGGATGACGGTATTTGACGGTAATCTTGTTGATGGCTCAGCAGTCTACGCACATCCTCCATGAACCATCCTTTTTAAGCACCAACAAAACGGGTATCGCGCATGGACTTAGACTCTCCCGTATATATCCTTTCTCCATTAATTCTACTACTTGTCATTACAACTCCTTAGTTTCCTCAGGGTTGCTTTGATAAGTTGGTCGATTCAAAATTGTAGCCCCGAGAAAAAAGTCTATTTGGTGTTCGATACCTTGAAAAGGAGGCAATCCGCTAGGCACTTCTTTCGGGAAAACATCTTCAAATTCCTGAAGCAATGAAACAACAGACAAAGTGATACGAGTCATAAAGGCCCAACTCAAGTTCAAGAACGTGATGGGCTCAAATTACCACAAGGCCCAATAACGAGATCAAAGGCCCGACAACTGCGTTCGAAACTAAATGAGACCATTCAGGAGTTTGTTAGCAAGGCCTTAGATGCGTACACGAGGGAACGAGAAAATCAAGATTCACTTTCTTATTTTCAAGAAAATCAAGAATCCGAATCTTGGCCCAATTTTGCTGTTTGGAGCGATTTCAAGAATCAAGAAAATTAAGATTTCAAATCTTTGAAATCTTGGTCCAGAAACCGAATCTTGCAACAAAGACGCATTGGATCTCCGTTACGAACATCAACGACCCAATTTTGGTAGGAGATGGATCACAAGCCCAAATTCTTGAAGGCGAGGCCCAATAAGAAGATTCCAAGCCCAATCAAGAAATCCACACATACTTAGTTGAAAATCAGGCAAAATTGTCAAAGGGCCCAATTTGTAAACATTTTAATTGTTAATTTAATTTTTTAGGCTCTAGGAATATTACATGTTAAATTCGGCCCAAAACAGTCCATTTAAAGTGCATGGCTGAATTTCCTTTATTATTTTTATTAATTAGGTTTAATTTTTAAGTTTCCTAATGAGATTAGGATTATTTTAAGGCCTATTTAAAGGATGGCCGGCCACTGCTTGTATTGATGCGATCCCGGTCGCATCATGTTACGACACAACTTGACGCTATCGAGATTGGTCCAAACTCGAAGGGCCCAAGTGCAAAATGAAGTTTTTAATTTTAGTTTGTCAATTTGGCTGCTGGAAAATAAGGACTTTGATTCATTAATTTTTAGTTATTTTAGTTTGTGTTTTTAATTATGTCATAATTTGCACATCATTAATATGTGTTCTGCATTTAATAAAGTCATGCATTATGTAACTTTCATGTTAGTTAAGTTTGCATCATTAAATTAAGTCAAGTTAGTTTAATTATCTAACTTTCATGTTAGTTAAATTTGCATTTCAAAACCATGCATTTAAGCATCTTAGTTTAATAAATGAGTTGCTGGACATTTATTCAACTCATCTTAGTTTTAATTAATAAGTGTTTTTGTTGAACTTTATTTAATAAGTGTTGTTCTTAATTGATCAAGTTCCTAGGATTATTTATTGATGCATAAATTAAGTTTTTTTTAAATTATGCTTCTTTAATTAAACTAGTTCCTGGAATAATTATTGCAGATATGTTTCAGTTCATTTTTTTAAGTAAGTTGAATGTTTGTTATGATTAATAAGTGTTTTCATTTGTTTAATAAACTCATTTTAAGTTGTTTATTGCAGGTGACTTTTTAGCTTATAGTGGTTGAATTCAAGGTTGTTACACATTTAATTAAGTGGCTGTTCAAGTTCTTTTGAGTTACAATTAAAAAGGTCTGTTATAAAGGGAGCTTAAAAATCATTAAAGGAGTTTTTAAAGAGCATTTTATGCCCTTTAAAATTCAATAGCAACTCTTCCACTTCTAGCCGTTTTTGGAGCTTTCAAGAGAAATTAATCAAGCCTTTGAATGTCATTAAGGAGATGGTTAAGAGATGGTGTCTATTCAACTAGCCAAGGACAACTCAAGAGTCATTTTCTAAGCCATTAACGACATTCAAATCAGCTGAATTAAAGTGTTTTTATGGAAGGAGTTATTCGGTTCAAAGAATAAGAAAAGACATCAGTTTTTTATGGCACATTAAGTGGATGTTTTTGACCATTCGGTTACCTTGTTCTAGCATTATAAATAGATGTAATCAGCCATAGAGGGAAAAAACTTTTTGCTGAATATAGATGAAATATTTGAATTGTGAGCTATCCAATTCTCTTTGTTCTTTCAGAATTGATTTGACTTATCAAGCATTGCTTGTGGCGTCCATCTTTTCTTTGTTGCTGAACTTATCACCTTTGGTGTGGCATTCAATATACCTTTGGTTCCTATCATAGTTGATAGTGGGTCAAGGTTCCTTTCCTTTTTCCTTTAATCGAAAAACACCTACAAACCATTTTGAGATTCGGGTCAACAATTCGTTATTGTTGGTTCATTTTCGGTCTTAGCCAATTAATTTGTTATTGTTTCCTCTTTATTTTGTTTATTACCTTTGTTTGAAGCCAATATCTCTATTTTGTTTCATTTTAAAATCGAAACGAATCCATCCTTACTCAATTCACGATTGGGCAACACATACGACTCAAAACATCACGAGACGAGTTCGTATCAAATTGGTATCAGAGCTAGCGAATTTGGAGTAAGAATCGACGTTGTCGGCATTACGGTATAGTAGTTTCTCGAAAAAAACTCAAAAAAGAATTCAAAAAAAATTCAAAAAAAAAAACTAGTTTCCATTCGAACTTAAAAGATTGGATATCAAGTTGTGAAAAAAAATTGAAAAAAAAATTGTGAAAAAAAATTTGAAAAAAAAAAGAGCTAGTTTTGAAATTTAGTTTTTGTTTGCTGCCCAAAATTTTAGTCATTACTACCTTCTACTTTTCGCCACACCAAACATTTACATTTCTTTATTTCAAGCCTACTTTCCTTTGTCCTACAATATTCTTTCCAAGCCCAAACATCAAGTTTGTAAGCCGACCCACAACAACTGCCTATTAAGTTTAAATAATTCCTAAGAACTTAGAGAGGAGGAGTGAGTGGAAAGAGGCAAGAGAGTAGTGAGTTTATTCGAGAGAAAAAAAAGCCAAGGAAGTGAGATTTCTTTGTGAGTGGATAGTGAGATTTTTTTGTTGTGAGTTCTTTAAAAATGTCACGAAGTCTAGAAAAAAATTTAGACAAGGGAGTTGGATTCCGTCCTGTAAGAATTGTTGGAGGAAGTGTGCCAGATTTTACAGTCCAAGCCTTTACGCATGAAATGGAGCATCTATTTGATTGAAAACTCAAACCTATCAAGAAACGATTGGATCATGTCGAAGAGCGGAGTCATCGAGCAATAACCCAACGAGAGAAAATTTATCCAAATGAAAGGACGAAAATGAGATCATCAAGGAGACAAACATTCGACGAATATGTGAAAAGAGACCCTTATCCAGATTCCTATTCTTCAAGGAATTTAGGCTGAAATAAATCCAGCTACAAGTTTGAAGCCTATCAAGGTAACGAACGAGAAAGCACAAGTCATTCTTCGTATGCAACAAAGTATTCATCTACGAAAAAATCCTTACGAAGAAGTGAATGTGTTTCGTATAAGAACTCATCCATGGAGGTTTATTCACGAAGAGTTGATCGTGACTCTTATGAAGATTCTTCCACTTCTTTCCAACGAAAAGTCTATTGTTCTGATTCTTTTGTATTATCTCCATTTTGTAATAAAATTGAGAGAAGAAAAAGAGTGACGAGAGAAAAAGAAATCGAAAAAGAAACAAAAATTGAAAAAGAGAAAAAGATTGGAGAAAGAAAAGAAAGAGTGCGAGAAACAAGTGTTGTTGAAAATGAAAGAGAATTGATGAGTGAAAGTGAGTTTTCAACAAACAAAGATATTGTGGAAAAAGAAAGAGAAGTTGAAAAAGAAACGAGTGGAAAAGATGAAAGTCAACAAGAAAAAGCGAGGAATGTTTTTACTAACCAATCTGCAAGTTGTCCTCATATTGTTTCTTCTTTCCAGGTTTCTAGAGATTCAAATGACAAGTTTCAACTTCATTACCTTCCTAATGAGAGACGATTCCATTTGATCGAAAAAGGTAAGGTTCAAGCGCTTAAAGGTAAGCAAGGTAAGGAGTTTTTAGTCAATGAATCATGGCAATCAGGTTTGAAAGTTGTTGATAAAATTTCTGATAACTTAGTTTTAAAAAGATCTCTTTATTTTAATTTGGTTAATTGTTACTCGCTATTTGTGGTTGATAAATTCGTTTTAAGTGGAGGCATGAAGAGTTGTTCACTCAATAAGTTTTGTGTTGAAAAATCTTTTGATGTTGTTCGATTAAATCCACAAATACAAAATCTGATCATGTGAGTTTTCATGTGAAACTCTCAATTTGTTTGATCGTGATGGTAATGAAACTTTTTTAACTCTTAGTGTGAAATCTTCGTATATTTGCATGAGATTTGAGAGATTTTATTGTTTGAATTTATTTTTCCCTACATCTTCTTTATTTGGCATGTGTGATGTCTTGGTGAAAGTGAAGTTTTTGTTACGTTACGAAACGACCGAACAAAACCATTTTTTAAACCCGGAGCCTGTATTCCTAAGTTGACGTCAAGCGAAGGTGAGTAGCAAAATTGTATTTTGAATCAATGTGTTGACCCCTTCTATTTGCTTCAAGTTTTATCTTTATTTAGTTCGAAAACCAAACATGTGAATTTCGTTGGCTTGCCAAGTCAAAATCAAATTTTTTATTCTGGAGGTTGTTGTATATTGTTGCTTAATGGATTCGAACATGTGTTGCATGATTTTAACTTTAATGTGCTTCAAGTTCTTCATAAGTTACTAGCCACAAATTTTTCTGGTCAAATTGAAATGGTGAACAAAAACTTTGTCTTTGATCCCGGAGAATGCTGTTCCATATCATTGTTCAAGGGATTTGGACCATGGAATTCTAATTTTCAAAACTATAATCTTCAAATACCTTGTGAATCAGGTTTGTTTCCATCGAAGAAAAAGGTAAAACCAATTTCTATTTTTGATCCCGGTATTGATTCATGTGTTGTTCTTTTGAGTTTATTTGTTCAAGTTGTGACTAAAATCCTGGAAAGTTCTTTTGTGTTTAACCTTCATTGTGTCAATAATTTGTTTTATTGTTTTGTAGGTGACGATGTTAGGTGGTACCCTCCTAAAGAGGGATGGCATGCAAATGACCTTCTTTCTAGCTGAGCCATTTGTGGTTCTCAGAATTTTGAAAATAATTCTGTCCGGATCATGAACAAAGGGGGTCATGATCTTGAAAATTTTTTCTCGAGCAAGTGGCCCGATTTGAGGACAAATCGTTTTCAAGAGGGAGGGTATGATGCGATCCCGGTCGCATCATGTTACGACACAACTCGATGCTACCGAGATTGGTCCAAACTCGAGGGGCCCAAGTGCAAAATGAAGTTTTTAATTTTAGTTTGTCAATTTGGCTGCTGGAAAATAAGGACTTTGATTCATTAATTTTTAGTTATTTTAGTTTGTGTTTTTAATTATGTCATAATTTGCACATCATTAATATGTGTTCTGCATTTAATAAAGTCATGCATTATGTAACTTTCATGTTAGTTAAGTTTGCATCATTAAATTAAGTCAATTTAGTTTAATTATCTAACTTTCATGTTAGTTAAATTTGCATTTCAAAACCATGCATTTAAGCATCTTAGTTTAATAAATGAGTTGCTGGACATTTATTCAACTCATCTTAGTTTTAATTAATAAGTGTTTTTGTTTAACTTTATTTAATAAGTGTTGTTCTTAATTGATCTAGTTCCTAGGATTATTTATTGATGCATAAATTAAGTTTTTTTTTTAAATTATGCTTCTTTAATTAAACTAGTTCCTGGAATAATTATTGCATATATGTTTCAGTTCATTTATTTAAGTAAGTTGAATGTTTGTTATGATTAATAAGTGTTTTCATTTGTTTAATAAACTCCTTTTAATTTGTTTATTGCAGGTGACTTTTTAGCTTATAGTGGTTAAATTCAAGGTTGTTACACATTTAATTAAGTGGCTGTTCAAGTTCTTTTGAGTTACAATTAAAAAGGTCTGTTATAAAGGGAGCTTAAAAATCATTAAAGGAGTTTTTAAAGAGCATTTTATGCCCTTTAAAATTCAACAGCAACTCTTCCACTTCTAGCCGTTTTTGGAGCTTTCAAGAGAAATTAATCAAGCCTTTGAATGTCATTAAGGAGCTGGTTAAGAAATGGTGTCTATTCAACTAGCCAAGGACAACTCAAGAGTCATTTTCTAAGCCATTAACGACATTCAAATCAGCTGAATTAAAGTGTTTTTATGGAAGGAGTTATTCGGTTCAAAGAATAAGAAAAGACATCAGTTTTTTATGGCACATTAAGTGGATGTTTTTGACCATTCGGTTACCTTGTTCTAGCATTATAAATAGATGTAATCAGCCATAGAGGGAAAAAAACTTTTTGCTGAATATAGATGAAATATTTGAATTGTGAGCTATCCAATTCTCTTTGTTCTTTCGGAATTGATTTGACTTATCAAGCATTGCTTGTGGCGTCCATCTTTTCTTTGTTGCTGAACTTATCACCTTTTGTGTGGCATTCAATATACCTTTGGTTCCTATCATAGTTGATAGTGGGTCAAGGTTCCTTTCCTGTTTCCTTTAACCGAAAAACACCTACAGACCATTTTGAGATTCAGGTCAACAATTCATTATTGTTGGTTCATTTTCGGTCTTAGCCAATTAATTTGTTATTGTTTCCTCTTTATTTTGTTTATTACCTTTGTTTGAAGCCAATATCTCTATTTTGTTTCATTTTAAAACCGAAACGCATCCATCCTTACTCAATTCACAATTGGGCAACACATACGACTCAAAACATCACGAGACGAGTTCGTATCATGTATTGACTACTCAAATACATTAAAATTTTTAGATTTGTTAAGTGCAGAATTTTCTTTGGGGTTTTCTCCAAGAATTCTATCTTGAGCTTTCTTTAGAAGTTGTTTTAACAATCTTTTGATTGTGGGAGCCATCTTCAACCTTCTTCTTGCCATAGATATTCTTTGGAGGGGAGATTAGAGCCGTTTGAAGGGAGTTGTGAACTCTTTCGGGATTTCAAGGCTTCTTTGGACTTTAATTTAATTTCTTGCTGTTCAATTTCTTTTCTTTGTTCTGCTTGTGCCGAATCTTTATTTAATCTTTTTGCTGTTCTTATTTGCGTTTTCAGCCTTGTTTAAACTCCAAGAACTCTTCGTCTAATCGGCCCCCTTCTTGGCAGTAGAGAATCGATCCAAAATTTCCTAATTTCTAGGGTTCTTGCCGATTTCTGCCTCCTCTTTTTGGGTAAAATTCAGCTGCTGGAATTTGGGCATTCTTGGCCAAATTGATTTTTTGGCAGATTCGCATTCCTTCTATACTTCCGAAATCGTTTGATCCCATCTATTTTATTTCTTTTCTTCTTACCGTTCCAATCCCTAATATTCAATTAAATTTCTGATTGTTTTAATTTACTTACTGTTTTTGTGTTCTTGGACAGATTCGGCTTGTGGGGAGTCAATCTTGGAGTTTGATTTCGTCTTCTTGAACCTCGAAAACATCTATTCATTCGTTCTTTGGTTCTTGGCTGTTTTTAATTATTTTTGGGGATTTTAATTTCAGTGCTGATTCGTTTTAATCTTATTCTTTGTTCTGATTTCAGATCTGTTCGTTTAGAACCTCGTAGGAGTTTTCTCGTGACTTGACAACTCGATCTTGGTCCGTGCGCAATCCTTTATCATTTTTATCAGATTTTGGGCGTTTTGGGTGTTCTTGGTTGATTTCTAAACTGATCTCTATTTTTTAAACTACAAACAGCAGTTTTACCCAGAAAAATTTTTCGAAAAAAATTTATTTGAGTGGGTAAAAATTGTCCGATTGATCTGAAATTTTACATACATATTTTTGGCACTGTTATTGAATATAAAAAAAATATTTCCCGCAAAAAATTCAGTCGAAAAGTCAAAAAAATTGAAAAATACGAAATCCAATAAAAAATTAAAATAAGATTCAGAGGGTTGAGTTTGGTGCCCAAACTTTCCAGATAAAAAATTCAATATTTAAGGACATTCCAGATTTAATTTCGTGATTTTTGGAGATCAGGAACACCTTGAACGAAGTTGTCAGGTTACTCCGCAGTTTTTCAGGTTTTTTGGTTTCAGCAATTTTTATTAGCTGTAGGTTTTCGTTTGTTTGCTTTTATTCTCCCTTTACAATATCTAACACCTTCTTGTTTCTTGTGTTAGTAGGATTTAAACGTGTGCACAATCCTTCCTCGGTGCAACACGAATTAGTTGGTGTCTCGTCAGTTTTTGACATCATAGAGTAAATTAGGATTCTTTGGTAGTTTGGTTCATACACTCTCTAATTGGTTGATATAAACTCTACTAAAGAACGCACAAGATTGAATTCTACCTCATTGAGAACTTGATATTTCTTTTTGAGTGATTAACGGTGAGGTTTGCTAACTTTTATTTTTGAGTGTTAAGTGTTTATTTTTGGAGGTTTTTGAAAATGTCTAGAGGTGATAATAATGATGACACATTTAAAAAATTCCAACAACAGTTGGACGAACAGGCTGCCGTACTTCGAGCTTTGACTGCTACCATCAATGAGGTGCGATTGAATCAAGAGTCTCAATATCGAGACCCAATTAAAGAAGATATGGATAACTAGCCTCCTACTCATAGGCGCAGTCCTCGACGTATCACTAGGACCGATTCTGATTTTCATGATCGTGGACAACCTTCTTTGGCAAAACCGAAGTTCACAATTCCCCAATTTTGTGGTAAGAATGATCCAGAAGCTTATTGTGAATGGGAATCTAAGATTGAACTTATGTTTCGATATTATAAATGTCCGGATGATGAAAAGGTAGCATTAGCAACGTTGGAATTTTCAGATTATGCATTAAGTTGGTGGACTCAACTTGGGGTAAATTGATACGAGTCATAAAGGCCCAACCCAAATTCAAGAAAGTGATGGGCTCAAGTGTAACACCCCGAACCCGAGACCGTCACCGGAGTCGAACACGAGGTGTTAACAGACTTTTAAAAATTTTCCAGACACTGCCAATCTGCGTAATAGTCGCTTTAAAAATCATATCTTGAGTTTCACAACTCAAAAATCAGTTTCGTGATTTTTCCCTGAAACTAGACTCATATTCCCATCTACATATTTTTTTCTAGAATTTTTGGTCAGGCCAATTAGTACAGTTTATTAGTCAAAGTCTCCCATGTTACAGGGATCGACTACCCTGACCTTTGCGCATTACGACTTGGATATCTCCTTGTACAGGGCTCCAATACTGATGCCGTTTGTTTCTATAGAAACTAGACTCAGAGAGGAATCTATACATATATGGTATGACTCCTAATTATCTCTGGTTAATTTATGGTAAATTTTCAAAGTCGAAACAGGAGATCCAGAAACTGTTCTGGCCCTGTTTCACGAGAACTTTAATATCTCTTAATATACTGTTCATATGATTGTTTCGTTACTTTCATATGAAAATATATTCATCAAGGTTCGATTACATAATTTATTCACTATTTAATTCCATTCCTACAAATTTTTGTTATTTTTCAAATCCACACCACTGCTGCTGTCAGCATCTGTTTTCAAGGTAAACTTTACCTATTTCGTGGTTACCATGGACCAACTAGGGTTTTGTCATACATAGGTCCACATATGATCATATTTAGCCATTCCAATGGCTGATCATTTGCCCAACACTTCCATTCCAAACCATAGTCACATCATGAAACCATATATACATACATAAACACAAATGGTCTAATGCCATACTCCACTTCTACAAGCCATTTTCGCATGGCTGTACACACATACATCACAAAAAGTGCTTAAAACAACAAGGGGTAGTCCTATACATGCCATATCCAGAGTTCAACTAAAAGAGTACCAAAAGAGCTTTGATAGTGTGGATGACTTCGACTTCGATGATCCCGAATCCGATAGCTAACGAACAAAATCTATAAAACAGAGAGCCAAAGCAACGGGGTAAGCATTTTAAAGCTTAGTAAGTTTCAAGTAATGAAATCGGCTTTGACTAAAGTATTACATTCACATAGCTAAATGAATCACTTTATTAATACACATTCTCATAATCATGCTTACTTCACAATTCGTCAACATATATACACACACAAGGTATCAACCCATATAAAAGCCCAAAAGTTCGTTAGTCGATTGAACGAATACTACTTAAAACGAATCGACTTTTCCGAATCACATGCAAACATACCTTATCGTTTGGGTTTGTTGAGCGTATTAATTGAATTTGTTACAGAACAAAACGCTCACATTCATACCCAAGTTTCTTCGGAATTTAGCCGGATATTACCACAAGCACAATTGCCTTCGGGTCTTAACCCGGGCATAGCAACTCGCACGAATGCCTTCGGGCCTTAGCCCGGATATATCAACTCGCACAAATGCCTTCGGGTCTTAACCCGGATATATCAACTCGCACAAATGCCTTCGGGTCTTAGCCCGGATATATCAACTCGCACAAATGCCTTCGGGTCTTAGCCCGGATATATCAACTCGCACAAATGCCTTCGGGTCTTAGCCCGGATATATCAACTCGCACAAATGCCTTCGGGTCTTAGCCCGGATATATTCAAATGCTCATGCACACATAAATCAACAGTCTTAGCACATCCATATTTCATTTTCGTTACTAAGGCTCAAACACAAAACATTTATTAAACCTTTCCAATTTCGGCTCAATAGCCACACACAAAGAGCATGATTTCATTTGGCTTTATAACATAGTCTCTATGCACATTCGGCTATCCATCATAGTATGACTAATCATTTCAATATAATTCAAGTAGGGTCATTACTCGAAGACTTACCTCGGATGTTGTCGAACGACTTCAATGGCTATTCAATTACTTTTTCCTTCCCTTTATCGGATTTAGTTCCCCTTTGCTCTTGAGCTTAAGTTCAACAAATTTTAAAATAGTCATTAATCGACTATTCAAGTATTACTTTCAGAATAATATATAAATTGATTCGACTTTCACACACATAGATTATAGTAAGCTTTATAAAAATCAATAAATAATTCATTAGCAAATTTTCATTAATGTTTACAACAAAATCACATATTCACTACGAGCTGTTTTCCCTGAGCAGCAGTCACTAAATTATTTATAACTGGAGCTACAAAACTCCAAATCACTTGCCGTTAATTTTCCCTGAATATAGACTCGTATCTATTCCGTCCATAAAATTTTCAGAATTTTAGGCTTGGCCAATCAATACCAGATTTTTCTTGAAGTTTTCCCTGTTTCACTGTTTGACTAATCTGACCACTCTTCACTACGAATCAAATTTCTCATTTTACAGAATTCCAAATGTGTTGTATTTGATTTCATTTGAAACTAGACTCATTAAGGAGTTTAAGCATATAAATTTTATCTTATAATCATTTTTGTACAATTTATAATGATTTCCTAAAAACAGAACAGGGAATCTAGTAGTCATTTTGACTCAGCCCCACAATACTTCAAATATCTCAAGATCGGTAACTCTTTAGTTCTTATAGTTTCTTTTGTAAGAAAATAGACTCTTCAAGCTTTAATGACATAATTTACTCAGCTTCTAATTCAACTCCTACAAATTATGGCGATTTTCCAAAATCACCTTACTGCTGCTGTCCCCAAGCAGATTATTACCAAATCAAATACTAACATTTGCATTTCACCTTAATAGCTAGCTTAGCAAACCTTAATTTAACATATAATTCACACATATCACATTCCAAGCATTCACTCTATTCTATCACTTAAGGTACAAACATTACTCAATAACTTCCTAATTCAAGTACACATTCGGCCTTGGTACATAATAAGGTGGTCGATTCCTTTCCCTTTAGCACCCATTGCTCACATATGATTATTTGTATAGCTCAAACACTCATCTATCTTTATCATGAAACAACAAAATTTACCATTGTCAAATACCATAGCCGAATGTCATTAAACCTAAACCACCATAAAAATTTTACTTATCACCTCATACCTTATTATCAAATTGAACTAATTATGCTTATAAAAATAATATCAAAACCGAAACCTTTTGATAATTAAGCCTCTAATTATTTATTACAATTACCCAAACAAAATTTTCTCACATTTAACACTTATATACCAATCAATTGTTGAAGACAAACAAAATCTCATTTCCTCCCTTGACAACCACAACCGAAAGCTCAAACCAACGTCTAAAATTCCAAGTTTTCAAATGGGCTAATATGGAACTAGCTAATTGACTTAAACTAAACTTAAAATTTCAAAAACTAACAAAATTTTTACTAACCTTCTCAAGCTTCAAGTGACCGAATGTTTCCCTTGTAACACCCCGAACCCGAGACCGACACCGGAGTCGGACACGAGATGTTAACAAACTTTGAAAAATTTTTCCAGACACTGCCCAGTCTGAGTACTAGTCGCTTCAAAAATCATATCTTGAGTTTCACAACTCGAAAATCAGTTTTGTGATTTTTCCCTGAAACTAGACTCATGTTCCCATCTATGTATTTTTTTCTAGAATTTTTGGTTGGGCCAATTAGTACAGTTTATTAGTCAAAGTCTCCCATGTTACAGGGGTCGACTACACTGACCTTTGCTCATTACAACTTGGATATCTCTCTGCACAGAGCTTCAATACTGATGCCGTTTGTTTCTATGGAAACTAGACTCAGAGAGGAATCCATACATATATGGTATGACTCCTAATTATCTCTGGTAAATTTATAGTGAATTTCCAAAGTCGGAACAGGGAATCCAGAAACTGTTCTGGCCCTGTCCCACAAGAACCTGAATATCTCTTACTGTACTGTTCATATGATTGTTTCGTTACTTTCATATGAAAGTAGATTCATCAAGGTTCGATTACATAATTTATTCACTATTTAATTCCACTCCTACGAATTCTTGTGATTTTTCCAATCCACACCACTGCTGCTGTCAGCCTCTGTTTTCAAAGTAAACCTTACCTATTTTCGGGGTTTCATGGACCAACTAGGGCCTTGTCATACATATGCCCACATATGATCATACTCAGCCATTCCAATGGCTGATCATTTGCTCAACACTTCCATTCCAGCTATAGTTACATCATGAAACCATTTATACATTCATAAACACGAATGGTCTAATGCCATACTCCACTTCTACAAGCCATTTTCGCATGGCTGTACACTTATACATTTCATAAAGTACTCGAAAGACAACAATGGGTAGTCCTATACATGCCATATCAAAATTCAACCAAAATAGTACCCAAAAGAGCCTTTGATAGTGTGGGCGACTTCGACTTCAAGATCCCGAGTCCGATAGCTGGAGAACCAAAAATCTATAAAACAGAGGAGCAATGTAACGAGTAAGCAATTTATGCTTAGTAAGTTTTGAGCAAGGAATTCCAGCATACACAAAGAATAGCACACATTTAGCTAAACGGAATATTTCATAATACGCAATTTACCGATATCAAACTTGCTTCACAACATTAACAACCCTTATGTACATACACAATAAACTAACTTAGCCGAAGGCCGGTAGCTCGTTTATCAACTGAGCGAACATTTATTTGTAAGGGCTCGATTAAATTCAACACATACGTAACATATCCCCATATTGGGATGTTTTTCGAGTATTCGCTGGAATTTTACAGCAAGCTCATTCATTACCAAATCACGTACCTTCGGGATTTAACCGGATATAGCTCCTCGTTCAAATGCCTTCGGGACATAGCCCGGTTTTAGTAACTCACACAATGCCTTCGGGACATAACCCGGATTTAACAACTCGCACGAATGCCTTCGGGACTTAACCCGGATTTAGTATCTCGCACAAAGGCCTTCGGGGCTTAACCCGGAATTTGTATCTCGCACAAATGCCTTCGGGGCTTAACCCGGAATTTGTATCTCGCACAAATGCCTTCGGATCTTAGTCCGGATATATTCACTTAGCACAAAGCCTTCGGGACTTAGCCCGGACAGCATTCAATTAATCATGCACCTCTAACAATAATTCATGGCACATTCGTATTTCTTTTTCATTAGCAAAACTCAAACACAAGGCACACACCATCCTTGCACATTCGGCTCAATAGCCACTCATAGAGCATGATTTTAATTTGCTTAAAACATGATTTAATCACATCGTAATTTAAGCTCTCTTACTCAAGAACTTACCTTGGGTGTTGTCGAACGATTCCGCTAGCTATTCGACCACTTTTTCCTTCCCTTTATCGGATTTATTTCCCCTTTGCTCTTGAGCTTAATTAAACAAATAAATTGATTTCATCATTTAGGCATCAAAAAGATGAACACAAGGCACTTAGCCCATATTTATACATTAGACATTAAAGTCTCATACGTGCAAAAATCATGCATCAACACAACATATTAGCTAATTTCTTTCCCCTTGGCCGAATATGCATGTCTATTTTTGGGGTCGATTTCAACACTTAATACACACATATACACACTAGTAAAGCATCCTCCCCCTTTTCATCAATTTAACACATGCATTGCTCATTAACATGCAAAGTTACATTCGGCCTTAGCACACATCTTGCTAGCCGATTCTTCTCCATTTAGCAACCAATGCACATATGTGCTCACACAAAAATGCTAAAAAGGAGGTTCAAGAATCATCAAGCCATCATCACATGCATCATTAACAAGCTTCATATTTTGCATGCAATGGCATTAACACAACCTCCACCTAGGCCGAATCTTAACTCATCCTCATGCCTCATCACCACAACATCAAACATCAACCAAGAATGATGCATCCATGGTCAAGTGCCATTTCCATCACATAGCAAGATTTAGACCATGGGCTAGGTAGAACTCAAGCTAACAACTAAAACATGCATGCATCTCATGGAACATCATCAAACATACCTTAGCCTAGCTACATGCATGGCCGAATCTCTTCACCTTTCTTCTTCTTTCCTCCTTAAAATTTTTGGCCAAGGATGAACCAAAGGATGAGAAATTTTTTTTCTTTGTTTTTCTTTCTAATTTAGGCTAAATGAAGGTGAGAAAGGATGAACACAAATTTTTCTCCTTTCTTCTCTTTAGCTCACGGCAATGGGGGGGCAACCACACATTTTTTTTTCTTTTGTTTCCATTTCTTTATTACCCATACTCCTTATTTTATTCTTCCATTAACAAAACATGTTTCATGACATGTTTTGCCCATCATTCCTTGTCATGGCCGGCCACTACTCATTAGGGGGGAAATTTGACATGCAAGTCCCCCCTTTTGTCCACATGCACTAATAGGTCCTCACACATTGACCTATCACATTTTAAAATTTTCTCACATAAGTCCTATTGACTAAATTCACATGCAATCGACTAAATCGAAGCTTGAAATTTTCACACATTCATAATTACATATTCTAGACAATAAATATCACATTCAACATTTCGGTGACTCGGTTTAGCGGTCCTGAAACCACTTCCCGACTAGGGTCAACTTTGGGCTGTCACATCCCTCCTATCTTCCTCTTTACAATCGGCCAAGAAGAACCAAGGATACAAGCTTTGTTTTCATTACCTTTCTTTTTTCTTTTATTCTTTCTTTTATTCATTATAACTCCAATAACCCAATTTCTTATTATAATATCAAATTCAACAAATATATTGCCCATCATCAATCCATCTTGGCCGGCCACTATAAGGGAATTGGGCAATTTGACATGCAAGTCCACCCTTGTGTTGACATGCACTAATAAGCCCTTTAAAATTAGCCTATCATATTTCACCATGTCTCATGTTGATCCCTATTTAATAATTCCTCATGCAATTGGCAAAATTAGGGAATGAAACTTCCACATATGCATGTACACACACATAATAAACATAGAACATAGCAATTAATTATTTTTATAACTCGGTTTTGTGGTCCCGAAACCACTTCCCGACTAGGGTCAATTTTGGGCTGTCACATCAAGTTGCCACAAGGCCCAATAACGAGATCAAAGGCCAGACAAATGCGGTCCAAACTAAATGGGACCATTCAAGAGTTTGTTAGCAAGGCCTTAGATGCATACACGAGAGAACAAGAAAATCAAGATTCACTTTCTTGTTTTCAAGAAAATCAAGAAACCGAATCTTGGCCCAATTATGCTGTTCGAAGAGATTTCAAGAATCAAGAAAATCAAGATTTCAAATCTTGGAAATCTTGGTCCAAGAAACCAAATCTTGCAACCAACACGTATTGGATCTCTGTTACGAGCATCAACGACCCAATTTCGGAAGGAGATGGATCACGAGCCCAAATTCTTAAAGGCGAGGCCCAATAACCAAATTCCAGCCCAATCAAGAAGTTCCTTCATACTTAGTTGAAAATCAGGCCAAAATGTCAAAAGGCCCAATTTATAAACATTTTAATTGTTTAATTTAATTTTTTAAGCTTTAGGAACATACATGTAAAATTCGGCCCAAAAACAGCCCATATATATGCTTGGCCGAATTTTCCCTTTTTATTTTATTAATTAGGTTTAATTTTATTAGTTACTTGTTAGATTAGGATTACTTGAGGCCTATTTAAAGGCATGGCCGGCCACCCCTTGTACACAACACACTTAGATTTATTCTTAAATTTCAAATTTGTTGAGAGCAGAATTTTCTTTGAGTTTTCTCCAAGATTTCTCTCTTGAGTTTTCTTTAGAAGTTGTTTTAACAATCTTTTGATTGTAGGAGCCATCTTCAACCTTCTTCTTGCCATCGATATTCTTTGGAGGGGAGATTAGAGCCGTTTGAAGGAATTTGTGAATTCTTTCGGGAATTCAAGGGTTCTTAGGACTTATTGTTATTTCTTGCTGTTCAATTTATTTTCTTTATTATTGCTTGTGCCGATTCTTCTTCTCACTTCTTTGCTGTTCTTGTTTGTGTTTCAGCCTTGATTAAACTCCAAGATCGCCTCATTCAATTGATTTCTTATTGACAGCAATTACTTGATCCAAAAATCCCCAAATTTTAGGGATTTGCCGATTCTTGTTTAATCTTTTTGGGGTGTTTTCGGTTGCTGTTATTTGGGGGAATCCATCTTGGGAATTCAATTAAACATATTCGCAATCTGATTTGGGGGTTCAAGATTCGTTTTACTTCATCAATTTTTCTTCCTCTTCTACTTGTCGCACTAAGCCCTAATCTTCCATTATTAATCTGATTGTTATTTTTTCTATTGATCTGAGATCTGATTCGTTGTTTCTTTCTTAATCTAATAGGTCGGCTGTTGGAAAAATCACTTTCTAAGCATAAATCGGTTCTTGGCTTCCAAGAATAAGCCGTCTTTAAGAGTTTCTTTAATCTTGCTGTTCATTGATAATTTTAATTCCAGATTTGATTGGTTTAAACTTATCTTGCTGTTTCGTTTCAGATCTATTCGTCTAGAGCCTTTCGTAGGAGTTTCCCGTGACTTGACGACTCGATCTTGGTCCGTGCGCGCCTCTATATAATTTGGTATCAGATTTTGGGCGTTTTGGGTGTTCTTGGTTGATTTCTAAACTGATCTCTATTTTTTAAAGCACAAACAGCAGTTTTACCCAGAAAAAATGTTCAAAAAAAATTCATTTGATTGGGTAAACGTTGTCCGATTGATTTGAAATTTTACATACATATTTGTGGAACTTTGATAGAATTTAAAAAAATTAATATCACAAAAAAATCAGTCAAAAATGTCAAAAAAATCAAAAAATACGAAATTCAATAAAAATTTAAAAAAAGATTCAGCGGGTTGAATTTGGTGCCCAAAATTTCTAGATCAAAAATTAAATATATAAGGACACTCCAGATTTAATTTCGTGATTTTTGGAGATCGGGAACACCTCGAACGAAGTTGTCAAGTTACTCCGTAGTTTTTCGGGTTTTTCTGTTTTCAGCAATTTTTATTGATTCTTAGCTGTAGGTTTTCATTTGTTTGCCTTTGTTCTTCCATTACGTTATCTAAAACCTTCTTGTTTCTTGTGTTAGTAGGATTTACACGTGTGCACAACTTCTTCCTCGGTGCAACACGAATCAATTGGTGTCTCGTCAGTTTTTGGCATCCTAGTGCAAATTAGGATTCTTTGGTAGATCGGTTCAGCCACTATCTAATTGGTTGATATAAACTCTCCTAAAGGACTCACAAGACTGAATTCTAGCTCATTGAAAATTTAAATTTTCCTTTGAGTGATTAACGGTGAGGTTTGATAACTTTTATTTTTGAGTGTTAAGTGTTTTGCAGGTTTTTAAAAAAAATGTCTACAGGTGATAATAATGGTGACATATTTAAGAAATTCCAACAACAGTTGGATGAACAGGCTGCTGCACTTCGAGCTTTGACTGCTACCATCAATGAAGTGTGATTGAATCAAGAACCTCAATATCTGATGCAACCTTAGCCCGAGAAATTACTACCGAATCCATTGAGCTGCCACGAGGACCAATAACTCGATCACGAGCTAAGAGATTTCGAAATGCAATAGCAAGCTATGTGGAACGAGCTTGGGAAGAGGGAGTGGCCGGATTTGATAGTCGTGCTTCAAACCGTTCAAAAGGCATTACTTGCAATTTATTGCAAGCTGAATTTGTTTCTTTTAATTAACTTGTTTTAGTTTAATAAATAAGTTGCTGATCAATTAATTTAACTTATCTTAAAGTTTTAATACATGAGTTAGTTATTGAACTTTATTAAATAAGATGCTTCTTAATTGATCTAGTTCCTAGGATTATTTATTGATGCATAAATTAAGTTCTTTAAATTATGCTTCTTTAATTAAACTAGTTGCTGGAATAATTATTGCATATATGTTTTAGTTCATTTATTTAAGTAAGTTTAATATGTGTTATGATTAATAAGTGTTTTAATGTGTTTAATTAACTCATTTTAATGTGTTTATTGCAGATGACTTTTTAGCTTATAGTGGTTACAATTCAAGGTTGTTACACATTTAATAAGTGGCTGTTCAAGTTCTTTTGAGTTACAATTAAAGGGGCTGTTAAAAAAATGAGCTTAAAGATCATTAAAAGGAGTTTTTAAAGAGCATTTTATGCCCTTTAAAATTCAGCAGCAACTCTTCCACTTCCAGCCGTTTTTGGAGCTTTTAAGAGAAATTAATCAAGCCTTTGAATGTCATTAAGGAGCTGGTAAGAGATGGTGTCTATTCAACTAGCCAAGGACAACTCAAGAGTCATTTTCTAAGCCATTAAAGACATTCAAATCAGCTGAATTAAAGTGATTTTATGGAAGGAGCTATTTGGTTCAAAGAATAAGAAAAGACATCAGTTTTTTATGGCACATTAAGTGGATGTTTTTGACCATTCGGTTACCTTGTTCTAGCATTATAAATAGATGTAATCAGCCATAGAGGGAACAACTTTTTGTTGAATATAGATGAAATATTTGAATTGTGAGCTATCCAATTCTCTTTGTTCTTTCGGAATTGATTTGACTTATCAAGCATAGCTTGTGGCGTCCATCTTTTCTTTGTTGCTGAACTTATCACCTTTGGTGTGGCGTTCAATATACCTTTGGTTCCTATCATAGTTGATAGTGGGTCAAGGTTCCTTTCCTGTTTCCTTTAACCGAAAACACCTAAAGACCATTTTGAGATTCGGGTCAACAATTTGTTATTGTTGGTTCATTTTTGGTCTTAGCCAATTAATTTGTTATTGTTTCCTCTTTATTTTGTTTTACCTTTGTTTGAAGCCAGTATCTCTATTTTGTTTCATTTTAAAACTGAAACAAATCCATCCTTACTCAATTCACGATTGGGCAACACATACGACTCAAAACATCACGAGACGAGTTCGTATCAATATCGAGATCCAATCAAAGAAGATAGGGATAACCAACCCCAAAGGCGCGGCCCTCGACGTGTCCCTAGAATGGATGATGATTTTCATGATCGTGGGCAACCTTCTTTGGCAAAACTGAAATTCACAATTCCCCAATTTCGTGGTAAGAATGATCCTGACGCTTATTGTGAATGGGAATCTAAGATTGAACTTATGTTTCGGTATTATAAATGTCCGGATGATGAAAAGGTAGCGTTAGCAACACTGGAATTTTCTGATTATGCATTAAGTTGGTGGACTCAACTTGGGGTAAACTGCCATCGGAATTATGAAGGTGAGATTTCGACATGGGATGAGTTGAAACAGATTATGCGTAAAAGGTTTATTCCACCTCACTACTATAGAGAAATTAAAACAAAGCTGAGAAGACTTATCCAAGGTAGTAGGACGATGGATGAATATTTTAAAGAGATGGAGATGCTCATTCAGAGAGCTAATGTGGAGGAGGATGAAGAAACAACTATGGTTCGATTCATTGATGGTTTGAACAGGCCGATAGCTAATACATTGAGGCTACAAACTTACATTGATTTGGAAGAAGTAGTTCACAAAGCCATTGAGATCGAGCAACAATTAAAGGAACAAAGGTTTGGGTCCTTCTCTACTTCACAATATTATCGAGGTAACAATTCCAATTCTGATTTTAAGAGTTCAAAACCACCTTTTGTTACTAATAAGTCTTCTTTGAGTAACAAGCAATCAGATTGGAAAAAAGGGGCTCCTGCTAAAACGCAAACACCTTCTAAGCAGCCCAATTTAGGTGATTCGAGTGCGAAGAGGACTCGTGAGATTGAATGCTTTAAGTGCAAAGGGCGTGGTCATTATAGTAGGGAATGCCCTAACACGAGATTACTTCTTCCAAAAGATAATGGTGAGTACACTTCCGACTCTGATAAAACAGATCCAGATATGCCAGAACTTGTAGATGACAGTGATAATGGCGAAGAGTTGGTCGAACTACCAAACGAAGGGGACTTTGCTGATTTTTCGTACCTTGTAGTTTGCCGAACACTTAACATCCAGATGAAAGATGATGACAACCAAAGGACCAATATTTTCCATTCTCGGTGTTTTAGTAAAGGTAACTTATGTTCAATCATTATTGATAGTGGGAGTTGCTCGAATGTAGTGAGTAGCTATTTGGTGGATTCTTTAAAGTTGCCTTGTACTAAACACCCTAAGCCATATCACCTTCAATGGCTTAATGAATGCTCCAAAGTCAAAGTTACGAAACAGTCCTTGGTCACTTTTAAGATTGGCAATTATGAGGATGAAGTATGGTGTGATGTGGTCCCAATGCATGCGGCACATTTGCTTCTTGGACAGCCTTGGCAATTTGATCGTGATGTTACACACCAAGGTAAACTTAATCGATACTCCATTATATTTGAAGGTAAGAAATTCACTTTTGCTCCTTTAAATCCTACTGATGTATACAAAGATCAATTGAAGATGATAAAATTTTGTGAGGGGGTAAAGGAGAAAGAGCAAATACAAAAGACAGAGAGTAAAGAGGCTAATAGTAAAAAAATTCAAAATTTAAAAAGCCCAAAGGTGAGTGAATCAACAAGTGGTAAAATGAGCGAAAAAATTCTTTTGGCAATAAAAAAAGATGTGAGGAGAGCCCTACTCAATAAACAGTCTTGTATCCTTGTGAGGTTTTGGCAAAATTATTTATCTTTATCTAACGTTAACGAAAATTTGCCTAGTGTGTTTCAATCTCTTTTGCAGGATTATGAGGATGTTTTTAGTGAGGCCCCTAAAGGTTTACCACCTTTACGAGGGATTGAACATCAAATTGACTTAGTACCCGGAGCTTCGATTCCGAATCGACCAGCCTATAGATGCAATCTCGAGGAGACAAAAGAATTGCAAAGGCAAGTTGAGGAGTTACTAGACAAAAGGTACATCCGTGAAAGCCTAAGCCCTTGTGCTGTTCCTGTCTTATTGGTGCCAAAGAAAGATGTACGTTTTGTATGTGTGTTGATTGTCGCCCAATCAACAAAATAACGGTAAAGTATCGACATCCAATTCCTAGACTTGATGATATGCTTGATGAACTACATGGTTCAATTATATTTACAAAAATTGATTTAAAAAGTTGTTATCATCAAATTCGAATGAGGGAAGGGGATGAATGGAAAACAGCCTTCAAAACAAAATTTGGATTGTATGAATGGTTAGTTATGCCTTTCGGCCTTACTAATGCACCTAGTACATTTATGAGATTAATGAATCATGTTTTGAGGCTTCACTTGGGTAAACTTGTAGTAGTTTATTTTGATGATATTTTAATTTACTCAAAGACATTAGATGATCATGTTTTCCATGTTCAAACCGTTTTGAATATTCTACGAGATGAAAGATTATTTGCCAACCTTGAAAAATGCACATTCTATTGTGATAAACTAATATTTTTAGGTTTCATAGTTAGTGCTCAAGGTATTTATGGCGACGAGGACAAAGTCAAGGCAATTAAGGAGTGGCCGACTCCTAAATCGGTAACTAAGGTGAGATCTTTCCATGGTTTGACTAGTTTTTATAGATGATTTATGAAAGATTTCTCTACTATTGCTGCCCCATTGACAGAGGTTATAAAGAAATCAGTGGGCTTTCAAATGGGGTGAAACCCAAGAAAAGGCCTTTCAAACTCTAAAAGCTAAGTTATGTTCTGCTCCTTTGCTTAAATTACCTAATTTTGCTAAAACTTTTGAACTTGAGTGTGATGCTTCAGGAATTGGAATCGGCGCCGTTTTAATGCAAGATAAGCAACCTATTGCTTATTTTACTGAGAAATTGAATGGTGCACAATTAAACTACTCGACCTATGACAAAGAACTATTAGCGTTAGTTCGTGCACTTCAAGTATGGCAACATTACTTGCTACCCAATGAGTTTGTCATACATACAGGTCATGAATCCCTTAAATGGTTAAAGGGCCAAGGTAAATTGAGTAAACGGCATGCCCGATGGGTAGAATTCATTGAAACATTTCCTTATGTAATACAATATAAAACAGGTAAATATAATGTAGTTGCAAATGCTTTGTCTAGACGATATGCTTTAATAACTACATTGAATGCTAAAGTCTTAGGGTTCGAACATATTAAGGAACTATATGATGATGATGTTGATTTCGGCCATATCTATAAGAATTCTGGACATACTGCTTTTGATAAATTTTATCTTGTAGATGGCTTTCTTTTTCGTATGAACATGTTATGCATACCAAAGTGTTCCATGAGAGACTTATTGATTCATGAAGCCCATAGTGGAGGTTTAATGGGACATTTTGGAGTGGCCAAAACACTAGATATCTTGCAAGAACACTTCCATTGGCCACATATGAAGAAAGATGTTGAAAAGGTATGTTCCAACTGCATTACATGCAAACAAGCAAAATCTAAGGTAATGCCTCATGGCCTTTACACTCCTTTACCGATTCTTACTTCACCTTGGGTAGATTTATCCATAGATTTTATTTTAGGTTTGCCTCAAACTAAGAAAGGAAGAGATAGTATATTTGTTGTTGTTGACAGGTTTTCAAAGATGGCACATTTTATTCCTTGTCACAAAACAGATGATGCTACACATGTGGCAGACTTATTCTTTAAAGAAGTGGTAAAACTTCATGGCATTCCTAAAATAATTGTTTCTGACAGAGATGTCAAATTCCTTAGCCACTTTTGGAAGTATTGTGGGGTAAGCTTGGTACTAAATTACTTTATTCTACTACATGTCACCCCCAAACTGATGGCCAAACTGAAGTAGTTAATCGGATCTTAGGGACTTTATTATGATCTGTTGTGGGAAAGAACATTAGAAATTGGGAAGAATGCCTACCATTTTTTGAATTTGCATATAATAGATTTATTTATTCTACAACTGGTTATTCTCCATTTGAACTTATTTATGGTTTTAACCCACTAACAGTACTTGATCTTGTGCCATTACCTCTTGAACACATTATTAATTTAGATGGCGAACAGAAAGCTGAGTTGGTGAAATCCTTACATGAGAAGGCTAGGCAGCGAATAGCCAAAACAAATGATGCCAACACCAACAAAGCAAACAAGGGACGCAATGGGTTGTACTAGAATGATTTCCTACAAAAAGGAAGACTAAGTTGGACCCAAGGGGCGATGGGCCTTTCCAAGTACTCGAGAGGATCAACGACAACGCCTATAAAATTGATCTACCTGGTGAGTACAATGTAAGTTCTACTTTTAATGTGGCAGACTTGTCCCCATTTGATTTTTCAGATTCGAGGATGAATCCTTTTGAGGAAGGGGGAATGATACGAGTCGTAAAGGCCCAACCCAAATTCAAGAAAGTGATGGGCTCAAGTTGCCACAAGGCCCAATAACGAGATCCAAGGCCAGACAAATACGGTCCAAACTAAATGGGACCATTCAAGAGTTTGTTAGCAAGGCCTTAGATGCATACACGAGAGAACAATAAAATCAAGATTCACTTTCTTGTTTTCAAGAAAATCAAGAAACTGAATCTTGGCCCAATTATGCTGTTCGAAGAGATTTCAGAATCAAGAAAATCAAGATTTCAAATCTTGGAAATCTTGGTCCAAGAAACCAAATCTTGCAGCCAACATGCATTGGATCTCCGTTATGAGCATCAACGACCCAATTTCGGAAGGAGATGGATCACGAGCCCAAATTCTTAAAGGCGAGGCCCAATAACCAAATTCCAGCCCAATCAAGAAGTTCCTTCATACTTAGTTGAAAATCAGGCCAAAATGTCAAAGGGCCCAATTTATAAACATTTTAATTGTTTAATTTAATTTTCCCTTTTTATTTTATTAATTAGGTTTAATTTTATTAGTTACTTGTTAGATTAGGATTACTTGAGGCCTATTTAAAGGTATGGCCGGCCACCCCTTGTACACAACACACTTAGATTTATTCTTAAATTTCAGATTTGTTGAGAGCAGAATTTTCTTTGAGTTTTCTCCAAGATTTCTCTCTTGAGTTTTCTTTAGAAGTTGTTTTAACAATCTTTTGATTGTGGGAGCCATCGTCAACCTTCTTCTTGCCATCGATATTCTTTGGAGGGGAGATTAGAGCCGTTTGAAGGAATTTGTGAATTCTTTCGGGAATTCAAGGGTTCTTAGGACTTATTGTTATTTCTTGCTGTTCAATTTATTTTCTTTATTATTGCTTGTGCCGATTCTTCTTCTCACTTCTTTGCTATTCTTGTTTGTGTTTCACCCTTGATTAAACTCCAAGATCGCCTCATTCAATTGATTTCTTATTGACAGCAATTACTTGATCCAAAAATCCCCAAATTTTAGGGATTTGCCGATTCTTGTTTAATCTTTTTGGGGTGTTTTCGGTTGCTGTTATTTAGGGGAATTCATCTTGGGAATTCAATTAAACATATTCGCAATCTGATTTGGGGGTTCAAGATTCGTTTTACTTCATCAATTTTTCTTCCTCTTCTACTTATCGCACTAAGCCCTAATCTTCCATTATTAATCTAATTGTTATTTTTTCTATTGATCTGAGATCTGATTCATTGTTTCTTTCTTAATCTAATAGGTCGGCTGTTGGGAAATCACTTTCTAAGCATAAATCGGTTCTTGGCTTCCAAGAATAAGCCGTCTTTAAGAGTTTCTTTAATCTAGCTATTCATTGATAATTTTAATTCCAGATCTGATTGGTTTAAACTTATCTTGCTGTTTCCTTTCAGATCTATTCGTCTAGAGCCTTTCGTAGGAGTTTCTCGTGACTTGACGACTCGATCTTGGTCCGCGCACGCCTCTATATCATAAATCGTCATCAGAATTATGAAGGTGAGATTTCGACATGGGATGAGTTGAAACAGATTATGCGTAAAAGGTTTATTCCACCTCACTATTATAGAGAGATTAAAACAAAGCTGAGAAGACTTATTCAAGGTAGTAGGACGGTGGATGAATATTTTAAGGAGATGGAGATGCTCATTCAGAGAGCTAATGTAGAGGAGGATGAGGAAACAACGATGGTTTGATTTATTGATGGTTTGAACAGGCTGATAGCTAATACATTGAGGCTACAAACTTCCATTGATTTGGAAGAAGCAGTTCATAAAGCCATTAAGATCGAGCAACAATAAAAGGAATAAAGATTTGGTTCCTTCTCTACTTCACAATATTACCGAGGTAACAATTCCAATTCTGATTTTAAGAGTTCAAAGTCACCTTTTGTTACTAATAAGTCTTCTTTGAGTAATGGAAGTAAGCTATCAGATTGGAAAAAAGGGGCTCCTGTTAAAATGCAAACACCTTCTAAGCAGCCCAATTTAGGTGATTCGAGTGTGAAGAGGACTCGTGAGATTGAGTGATTTAAGTGCAAAGGGCGTGGTCATTATAGTAGGGAATGCCCTAACATGAGATTACTTCTTCTGAAAGATAATGGTGAGTATACTTCCAACTCTAATAAAATAGATCCAGACATGCCAGAACTTTTGGATGACAGTGATAATGGAGAAGAGTTGGTCGAACCACCAAAAGAAGGGGACTTTGCTGATTTTCAATGCCTTGTAGTTTGCCGAACCCTTAACATCCAGATGAAAGATGATGACAACCAAAGGACCAATATTTTCCATTCTCAGTGTTTTATTAAAGGTAACTTATGTTCACTCATTATTGATAGTGGGAGTTGCTCAATGTAGTGAGTAGCTATTTGGTGGATTCTTTAAAGTTGCCTTGTACCAAACACCCTAAGACATATCACCTTCAGTGGCTTAATGAATGTTCTGAAGTTAAAGTTACGAAACAGTCTTTGGTTACTTTTAAGCTCGGGAATTATGAGGATGAAGTATGGTGTGATGTGGTCCCAATGCATGCGGCACACTTGCTCCTTGGTCGGCCTTGGCAATTTGATCACGATGTTACACACCAAGGTAAACTTAATCAATACTCCCTCGTGTTTAAAGGTAGGAAATTCACTTTTGCTCCTTTAAATCCCACTGATGTATATAAAGATCAATTGAAGATGATGAAATTTTGTGAGGGGGTAAGGGAGAAAGGACAAGTACAAAAGACAAAGAGAAAAGAGGCTAGTAGTGGAAAAAGTCCAAATTTAAAAAGCCCAAAGGTGAGTGAATCCACAAGTGGTAAAATGAGCGGAAAAAATTTTTTGGCCACAAAAAAAGATGTAAGGAGAGCCCTACTCAATAAACAGCCTTGTATCCTTGTAAGGATTAGGCTAAATTATTTATCCTTATCTAACGTTAACGAAAATTTGCCTAGTATGTTTCAGTCTCTTTTGCAGGATTATGAGGATATTTTTAGTGAGGCCCCTAAAGGTTTACCACCTTTACGAGGGATAGAACATCAAATTAACTTAGTACTCGGAGCTTCAATCCCAAATCGACCAGCCTATAGATGCAATCCCGAGGAGACAAAGGAACTGCAAAGGCAAGTTGAGGAGTTACTAGAAAAAGGGTACATTCGTGAGAGCCTAAGTCCTTGTGCCGTTCCTGTCTTATTGGTACCAAAGAAAGATGGTACATATCGAATGTGTGTTGATTGTCGTCCAATCAACAAAATAACGGTAAAGTATCGACACCCAATTCCTAGACTTGATGATATACTTGATGAATTACATGGTTCAGTTATATTTACTAAAATTGATTTAAAAAGCGGTTATCATCAAATTCGAATGAGGGAAGGGGATGAATGAAAAACAGCCTTTAAAACAAAATTTGGATTGTATGAATAGTTAGTTATGCCTTTCGGCCTTACTAATGCACCTAGTACATTTATGAGATTAATGAATCATGTTTTAAGGCTTCACTTGGGTAAATTTGTAGTAGTTACTTTGATGATATTTTAATTTACTCCAAGTCATTAGATGATCATGTTTTCCATGTTAGAACCGTTTTGGATATTCTGCGAGCTGAAAAATTATTTGCCAACCTTGATAAATGCACATGCTGTTGTGATAAACTAATATTCTTAGGTTTCATAGTTAGTGCTCAAGGTATTCATGTCGATGAGGACAAAGTCAAGGCAATCAAGGAGTGGCCGACTCCTAAATCGGTAACTGAGGTGAGATCTTTCCATGGTTTAGCTAGTTTTTATAGACGATTTGTGAAAGATTTCTCTACTATTGCTGCCCCATTGACAGAAGTTATAAAGAAATCAGTAGGTTTCAAACGGGGTGAAACCCAAGAAAAGGCTTTTCAGACCCTAAAAGCTAAGTTATGTTCTGCTCCTCTTCTTAAATTACCTGATTTTTCAATACTTTTGAACTTGAGTGTGATGCTTCAGGAATTGGAATTGGCGCCGTTTTAATGCAAGATGAGCAACCTATTGCTTATTTTAGTAAGAAATTGAATGGTGCACAATTAAACTAATCGACTTATGACAAAGAACTATTGGCATTGGTTCGTGCACTTCAAGTATGGCAACATTACTTGCTGCCTAATGAATTTGTCATACATACAGATCATGAATCCCTTAAATGGTTAAAGGGACAAGGTAAGTTAAGTAAACAGCATGCCCGATAGGTAGAATTCATTGAAACACTCCCTTATGTGATAAAATATAAAACAGGTAAAGATAATGTAGTTGTCGATGCTTTGTCTAGATGATATTCTTTAATAACTACATTGAATGCTAAAGTATTAGGGTTTGAACATATTAAGGAGTTATATGATGATGATGCTAATTTTGGCCATATCTATAGAATTGTGGACATACTACTTTTGAAAAGTTTTATCTTGTAGATGGCTTTCTTTTTCGAATAAACAGGTTATGCATACCAAAGTGTTCCATGAGAGACTTATTGATTCATGAAGCCCATAGTGGAGGTTTAATGGGACATTTTGGAGTGGCCAAAACACTAGATATCTTGCAAGAACACTTCCATTGGCCACATATGAAGAAGGATGTTGAAAAGGTATGTTCCAACTGCATTACATGCAAACAAGCAAAATCTAAGGTAATGCCTCATGGCCTTTACACTCCTTTACTGATTCTTACTTCACCTTGGGTAGATTTATCCATATATTTTATTTTAGGTTTGCCTCAAACTAAGAAAGGAAGAGATAGTATATTTGTTGTTGTTGACAGGTTTTCAAAGATGGCACATTTTATTCCTTGTCACAAAACAGATGATGCTACACATGTGGCAGACTTATTCTTTAAAGAAGTGGTAAAACTTCATGGCATTCCTAAAATAATTGTTTCTGACAGAGATGTCAAATTCCTTAGCCACTTTTGGAAGTATTGTGGGGTAAGCTTGGTACTAAATTACTTTATTCTACTACATGTCACCCCCAAACTGATGGCCAAACTGAAGTAGTTAATCGGATCTTAGGGACTTTATTATGATCTGTTGTGGGAAAGAACATTAGAAATTGGGAAGAATGCCTACCATTTTTTGAATTTGCATATAATAGATTTATTTATTCTACAACTGGTTATTCTCCATTTGAACTTATTTATGGTTTTAACCCACTAACAGTACTTGATCTTGTGCCATTACCTCTTGAACACATTATTAATTTAGATGGCGAACAGAAAGCTGAGTTGGTGAAATCCTTACATGAGAAGGCTAGTGATGCGATCCCGGTCACATCATGTTACGACACAACTCGATGCTACCGAGATTGGCCCAAACTCAAGGGGCCCAAGTGCAAAATGAAGTTTTTAATTTCAGTTTGTCAATTTGGCAGCTGGAAAATAAGGACTTTGATTCATTAATTTTTAGTTATTTTAGTTTGTGTTTTTAATTATGTCATAGTTTGCACATCATTAATATGTGTTCTGCATTTAATAAAGTCATGCATTATGTAACTTTCATGTTAGTTAAGTTTGCATCATTAAATTAAGTCAAGTTAGTTTAATTATGTAACTTTCATGTTAGTTAAATTTGCATTTCAAAACCATGCATGTAAGCATCTTAGTTTAATAAATGAGTTGCTGGACATTTATTCAACTCATCTTAGTTTTAATTAATAAGTGTTTTTGTTGAACTTTATTTAATAAGTGTTGTTCTTAATTAATCTAGTTCCTAGGATTATTTATTGATGCATGAGTTAAGTTCATTTAATTATACTTCTTTAATTAAACTAGTTGCTGGAATAATTATTGCATATATGTTTTAGTTCATTTATTTAAGTAAGTTTAATGTTTATTATGATTAATAAGTGTTTTCATTTGTTTAATAAACTCATTTTAATGTGTTTATTGCAGGTGACTTTTTAGCTTATAGTGGTTACAATTCAAGGCTGTTACACATTTAATTAAGTGGTTGTTCAAGTTCTTTTGAGTTACACTTAAAGGGGCTGTTATAAAGGGAGCTTAAAATCATTAAAGGAGTTTTTAAAGAGCATTTTATGCCCTTTAAAATTCAGCAGCAACTCTTCCACTTCCAGCCGTTTTTGGAGCTTTCAAGAGAAATTAATCAATCCTTTGAATGTCATTAAGGAGCTGGTTAAGAGATGGTGTCTATTCAACTAGCCAAGGACAACTCAAGAGTCATTTTCTAAGCCATTAAAGACATTCAAATCAGCTGAATTAAAGTGATTTTATGGAAGGAGTTATTTGGTTCAAAGAATAAGAAAAGACATCAGTTTTTATGGCACATTAAGTGGATGTTTTTGACCATTCGGTTACCTTGTTTTTAGCATTATAAATAGATGTAATCAGCCATAGAGAGGGGAACTTTTGGCTGAATATAGATGTTATATTTGAATTGTTAGCTATCCAATTCTCTTTGTTCTTACGGAATTGATTTGACTTATCAAGCTTAGCTTGTGGCGTCTATCCATTTCTTGTTTTCGAACTTATCATTTTCATAGTGTGGCGTTCATCATATACCAAGGTTCCTATCATTCTTGATAGTGGGTCGAGGTCTTTTCTTTTTTGTTTTCCTATACTGTCATTCACCTAAGAGCTACCTTGAGTCTCGGGTCAACAACCTCTATTGTTGGTTCATTCTCTGCCTTTAGCCAAATTTTTCCATTCGTTGTTAAACCCATTTCCCTTTTAAACATTTGTTTGTAGCCTTTCTTCTATTTTGAAACAAACTTAGCCTTACTCAAATTCACGATCGAGCAAACACTAACGACTCGAATCAATCACAAAAAGAGTTCATATCAGCTAGGCAACGAATAGCCAAAACAAATGATGCCAACACCAACAAAGCAAACAAGGGGCGCAAACGGGTTATACTAGAACCCGGAGATTGGGTTTGGGTCCATTTGAGGAAAGAACGATTTCCTACAAAAAGGAAGACCAAGTTGGACCCAAGGGGCGATGAACCTTTCCAAGTACTCGAGCGAATCAACAATAATGCCTATAAAATTGATCTACCTGGTGAGTACAATGTAAGTTCTACTTTTAATGTGGCTGACTTGTCCTCATTTGATTTTTTAGATTCGAGGACGAATCTTTTTGAGGAAGGGGGAATGATACGAGTCTTAAATGCCCAACTCATGTTCAAGAACGTGATGGGATCAAATTACCACAAGGCTGATACGGTCACGCCTCAAGTCCAATCTAGCTCGAGCAAGGAGCCTTTGGAGCTGCCTCAAGGTCCCATCACCCGATCACGAGCCAAACAATTCAAGGAGGCTGTTTCGGCTTTAGTTAACAAAGTTTGGGGCGAGACTTTGGTTGGGCAAATAGAAGAAGCTTGGACCAACTCGAAGAACACTCCATGCATTTTACTACGAGCTGAATTAACTTCCAATTTAGCTCAATGAGCTCAAATCAGCTCAATTTAGCTCAAAACTTGCAAATTCAGCTCAAATAATTTTTGCTATTTAATTTGTCTCAAATCTGGTTGGATTTAATTATGCATGATTAATTGTGTTTTTCTTACATGTTATTAAGTCAAATTAAATTCCTACAGCTTATAAATAAGTCTTAATACATGTTTTAATGTGTCTTGTCCAAACTGAATTAATTAGACTTAGTTTAATTAATTGAGTTTTGTTTTAATTATTTAGATTGATGTTGTCTAAATTTCGTTTTTAATATGATTCAGCTGAATAATGATTAACTAAATTCATTTGTTCATGTTGTGTAGGTTGGCCGAATGTGGATGGAAGCATTTAAGCTAGGTGCATGCATCATAGGTTCAATGAATGTGGCGTTACATGCATGAGGAATGTTCAGCTGATTTTAAATGATTCAAGAACCAGCATAATGCTGTTCACACATGAAGTTCACACTCTTGGCTTTTCAGTTTGGAATGTTCACACACAAAGACTCTTTGAAACCGAGTGTTCACACTTCATTTGGCCTTTCAAATCCCTCTTAATGGCTGGTCACTTTTCAGCAAAAGATACAACTTAAATGAGTTCATTTATGTACATTGGCCGAATTTAACTTCTTCATGCACCATTCAAAGTGACCAAGGTTCAATGGGAGTTCTAGAAGCTTGTCAAGTTCAGCCGAATCTAGCTAGCACATTCAAGTGGTTCATTTGCTTACTCCTTAAGGATTGAAAGAGACCATTCGGCTAGCTTAGGACTTTATTATAAATAGCTGAATTTTTTTACTTTGTAAAGGACTTTTGACATTTTAATTAGCGAATTGCTGCCAAATTTGTGAGGCATTTTCTCTCAAATTTCGTTCGAGACCCGTAAGACTTATCTAAGCTTTTAGTGGTGTCTTTCCGAGTCTTTTCTGAACTTATCACTCCTTAAACCCGAGTGTGGCGTTCACCTTTGATACCTTTGGTTCATACTTTCCTAAGTATCGGGTCAAGGTCCTTTTCAACCATTTCCAATTCATTTAGGTCCTATAAGTTTCGGGTCGACACTTTTCTTTAGTGTTGGTTCATTCTTGACCTCTTTGAACCATTACCAATTCGTATCAAAAACCATACCATTTCATACCAATTCCATACCATTTCATACCAATTCCCAAATACCAAAACGTACCAAAACCAAATACCATTTCTTAATTATCCTAAACCGAACTCTTCCGTTCTATTCATACCATTTCGACTTAAACCAAATCCACATCCAACTTTGCACGAACTTATCTTACTTCTTTGTACACAAATATATTCTAACTCCTTCTCGTCTAATCTACTTCTTCGTTTACGATCGGGAACCAAACGACTCGGACTCAATTACTAAACCGAGATCGTATCATTTGGTATCAGAGCTGGTAAAAATGAGAAGTACGAGCACTCGAAGTCAATTTGAAATAGGTACGTAAAAAAAAGGAGTTCGAAAAAAAAATCAAAATCAAAAGAAAATTGAAAAGAAAAAAAATTGCATACGGTCTAGGTGCGGACGAAAAGAACGTGAAAGATCTGTAAAAAAAAAAAGAGAGTCTGGAGACACTTCAACAAAAATTTTTCTAAAATCACATTCTACACTCTTTTATATCCTTCTTAGTGAAATTTCACGCTATTAAAAAAATTTTTCGAGTTTGTAAGTTCGATACTCTTTCTACTCATCTTCTTTTTTACGCTACACTTATCCTAAAGCCTTTCTTATTTCTTTAGCCTACCCATAACCTAACATCGATCCTTTGTTAAACCTTTTGAAGCCGACCCACTTGGCTTATGCTCGTCGGTCTCGGCCATTCTTGAATCGCCTTAATCTTTTCGCTATCTACTTCGAGGCCCTTCGAGCTAACCACGAAACCTAAAAAGATAACTTTGTCAGAACAAAATGTACACTTTTTAAGATTAGCATACAAAGTCTCTTTTCTAAGAACTTCCAAAACAGCTCGCAAATGAATTACATGCTCATCCATCGATTTGCTATAAATGAGGATATCATCAAATACACAACGCAAAACTTACCAATGAAATTTCGTAAAACATAGTTCATAAGTCTCATAAAAGTGCTAGGGGCGTTGGTTAAGCCGAATGGCATTACCAACCATTCATACAAACCATGTTTCGTTTTAAAAGCGGTTTTCCACTAGTCACCTTCGCGCATTCGAATCTGATGGTATACGCTTTCAATTTTTTTTTTGATTTTTTTTTCGAACTCCTTTTTTTACGTGCCTATTTCAAATTGACTTCGAGTGCTCATACTTCTCGTTTTTACCAGCTCTGATACCAAATGATACGATCTCAGTTTAGTAGTTGAGTCCGAGTCGTTTGGTTCCCGATCGTAAACGAAGAAGTAGATTAGACGAGAAGGAGTTAGAATATATTTGTGTACAAAGAAGTAAGATAAGTTCGTGCAAAGTTGGATGTGGATTTGGTTTAAGTCGAAATGGTATGAATAGAATGGACGAGTTTGGTTTAGGATAATTAAGAAATGGTATTTGGTTTTGGTACGTTTTGGTATTTGGGAATTGGTATGAAATGGTATGGAATTGGTATGAAATGGTATGGTATTTGATACGAATTGGTAATGGTTCAAAGAGGTCAAGAATGAACCAACACTAAAGAAAAGTGTCGACCCGAAACTTATAGGACCTAAATGAATTGGAAATGGTTGAAAAGGACCTTGACCCGATACTTAGGAAAGTATGAACCAAAGGTATCAAAGGTGAATGCCACACTCGGGTTTAAGGAGTGATAAGTTCGGAAAAGACTCGGAAAGATGCCACTAAAAGCTTAGATAAGTCTTACGGGTCTCGAACGAAATTTGAGAGAAAATGCCTCACAAATTGGGCAGCAATTCACTAATTAAAATGTCAAAAGTCCTTTACAAAGTAAAAAAATTCAGCTATTTATAATAATGTCCTAAGCTAGCCGAATGGTCTCTTTCAATCCTTAAGGAGTAAGCAAATGAACCACTTGAATGTGCTAGCTAGATTCGGCTGAACTTGACAAGCTTCTAGAACTCCCATTGAACCTTGGTCACTTTGAATGGTGCATGAAGAAGTTAAATTCGGCCAATGTACATAAATGAACTCATTTAAGTTGTATCTTTTGCTGAAAAGTGACCAGCCATTAAGAGGGATTTGAATGGCCAAATGAAGTGTGAACACTCGGTTTCAAAGAGTCTTTGTGTGTGAACATTCCAAACCGAAAAGCCAAGAGTGTGAACTTCATGTGTGAACGGCATTATGCTGGTTCTTGAATCATTTAAAATCAGCTGAACATTCCTCATGCATGTAACGCCACATTCATTGAACCTATGATGCATGCACATAGCTTAAATGCTTCCATCCACATTCGGCCAACCTACACAACATGAACAAATGAATTTAGTTGATCATTATTCAGCTGAATCATATTAAAAACGAAATTTAGACAACATCAATCTAAATAATTAAAACAAAACTCAATTAATTGATATGCTCAATGAGTTAAGTGGTGCCAAGTTATTCTCAAAAATTGATCTCAAAAGCGGATACCATCAGATTCGAATGCGCGAAGGTGACGAGTGAAAAACCGCTTTTAAAACGAAACCTGGTTTGTATGAATGGTTGGTAATGCCATTCGGCTTAACCAACGCCCCTAGCACTTTTATGAGACTTATGAACTATGTTTTACGAAATTTCATTGGTAAGTTTTGCGTTGTGTATTTCGATGATATCCTCATTTATAGCAAATCGATGGATGAGCATGTAATTCATTTGCGAGCTATTTTGGAAGTTCTTAGAAAAGAGACTTTGTATGCTAATCTTTAAAAGTGTACATTTTGTTCTGACAAAGTTATCTTTTTAGGTTTCGTGGTTAGCTCGGAGGGCCTCGAAGTAGATAGCGAAAAGATTAAGGCGATTCAAGAATGGCCGAGACCGACGAGCATAAGCCAAGTGGGTCGGCTTCAAAAGGTTTAACAAAGGATCGATGTTAGGTTATGGGTAGGCTAAAAGAAATAAGAAAGGCTTTTAGGATAAGTGTAGCGTAGAAGAAAAGAAGATGAGTAGAAAGAGGTATCAAACTTACAAACTCGAAACACTAAAATTTTTTTTTTAATAGCGTGAAATTTCACTAAGAAGGATATAAAAGAGTGTAGAATGTGATTTTGGAAAAATTTTTGTTGAAGTGTCTCCAGACTCTTTTTTTTTTTACGGATCTTTCACGTTCTTTTCGTCCGCACCTAGACCGTATGCAATTTTTTTTTCTTTTCAAATTTTTTTTGATTTTTTTTTATTTTGATTTTTTTTCGAACTCCTTTTTTTTACGTACCTATTTCAAATTGACTTCGAGTGCTCGTACTTCTCGTTTTTACCAGCTCTGATACCAAATGATATGATCTCGGTTTAGTAGTTGAGTCCGAGTCGTTTGGTTCCCGATCGTAAACGAAAAAGTAGATTAGACGAGAAGGAGTTAGAATATATTTGTGTACAGAGAAGTAAGATAAGTTCGTGGAAAGTTGGATGTGGATTTGGTTTAAGTCGAAATGGTATGAATAGAATGGAAGAGTTCGGTTTAGGATAATTAAGAAATGGTATTTGGTTTTGGTACGTTTTGGTATTTGGGAATTGGTACGAAATGGTATGGAATTGGTATGAAATGGTATGGTATTTGATACGAATTGGTAATGGTTCAAAGAGGTCAAGAATGAACCAACACTAAAGAAAAGTGTCGACCCGAAACTTATAGGACCTAAATGAATTGGAAATGGTTGAAAAGGACCTTGACCCGATACTTAGGAAAGTATGAACCAAAGGTATCAAAGGTGAACGCCACACTCGGGTTTAAGGAGTGATAAGTTCGGAAAAGACTCGGAAAGACTCCACTAAAAGCTTAGATAAGTCTTACGGGTCTCGAACGAAATTTGAGAGAAAATGCCTCACAAATTTGGCAGCAATTCACTAATTAAAATGTCAAAAGTCCTTTACAAAGTAAAAAAATTCAGCTATTTATAATAATGTCCTAAGCTAGTCGAATGGTCTCTTTCAATCCTTAAGGAGTAAGCAAATGAACCACTTGAATGTGCTAGCTAGATTCGGCTGAACTTGACAAGCTTCTAGAACTCCCATTGAACCTTGGTCACTTTGAATGGTGCATGAAGAAGTTAAATTTGGCCAATGTACATAAATGAACTCATTTAAGTTGTATCTTTTGCTGAAAAGTGGCCAGCCATTAATAGGGATTTGAATGGCAAAATGAAGTGTGAACACTCGGTTTCAAAGAGTCTTTGTGTGTGAACATTCCAAACCGAAAAGCCAAGAGTGTGAACTTCATGTGTGAACGGCATTATGCTGGTTCTTGAATCATTTAAAATCAGCTGAACATTCCTCATGCATGTAACGCCACATTCATTGAACCTATGATGCATGCACCTAGCTTAAATGCTTCCATCCACATTCGGCCAACCTACACAACATGAACAAATGAATTTAGTTGATCATTATTCAGCTGAATCATATTAAAAACGAAATTTAGACAACATCAATCTAAATAATTAAAACAAAACTCAATTAATTAAACTAAGTCTAATTAATTCAGTTTGGACAAGACACATTAAAACATGTATTAAGACTTATTTATAAGCTGTAGGAATTTAATTTGACTTAATAACATGTAAGAAAAACACAATTAATCATGCATAATTAAATCCAACCAGATTTGAGACAAATTAACTAGCAAAAATTATTTGAGCTGAATTTGCAAGTTTTGAGCTAAATTGAGCTGATTTGAGCTCATTGAGCTAAATTGGAAGTTAATTCAGCTCGTAGTAAAATGCATGGAGTGTTCTTCGAGTTGGTCCAAGCTTCTTCGATGTGCCCAACCAAAGTCTCGCCCCAAACTTTGTTAACTAAAGCCAAAACAACCTCCTTGAATTGTTTGGCTCGTGATCGGGTGATAGGACCTTGAGGCAGCTCCAAAGGCTCCTTGCTTGAGCTAGATTGGACTTGAGGCGTGGCCGTATCAAAGGCCCAATAACGAGATCAAAGGCCCGACAAATGCGTTCCAAACTAAATGGGACCATTCAGGAGTTTGTTAGCAGGGCCTTAGATGCAAACACGAGGGAACGAGAAAATCAAGATTCACTTTCTTGTTTTCAAGAAAATCAAGAAACCGAGTCTTGGCCTAATTTTGCTGTTTGGAGCGATTTCAAGAATCAAGAAAATCAAGATTTCAAATCTTGGAAATCTTGGTCCAAGAAACCGAATCTTGCAGCCAAGACGCATTGGATCTCTGTTACGAACATCAACGACCCAATTTCGGTAGGAGATGGATCACAAGCACAAAATCTTGAAGGCGAGGCCCAATAAGAAGATTCCAGGCCCAATCAAGAAATCCACACATACTTAGTTGAAAATCAGGCAAAATTGTCAAAGGGCCCAATTTGTAAACATTTTAATTGTTAATTTAATTTTTTAGGCTCTAGGAATATTACATGTTAAATTCGGCCCAAAACAGTCCATTTAAAGTGCATGGCCGAATTTCCTTTATTATTTTTATTAATTAGGTTTAATTTTTAAGTTTCCTAATGATATTAGGATTATATTTAAAGGATGGCCGGCCACCCCTTGTATTGACTACTCAAATACATTAAAATTTTAAGATTTGTTAAGTGCAGAATTTTCTTTGGGGTTTTCTCCAAGAATCCTGTCTTGAGCTTTCTTTAGAAGTTGTTTTAACAATCTTTTAATTGTGGGAGCCATCTTCAACCTTCTTCTTGCCATAGATATTCTTTGGAGGGGAGATTAGAGCCGTTTGAAGGGAGTTGTGAAGTCTTTCGGGATTTCAAGGCTTCTTAGGACTTTAATTTAATTTCTTGCTATTCAATTTCTTTTCTTTGTTCTGCTTGTGCCGAATCTTTATTTAATCTCTTTGCTATTCTTATTTGCGTTTTCAGCCTTGTTTAAACTCCAAGAACTCTTCGTCTAATCGGCCCCCTTCTTGGCAGTAGAGAATCGATCCAAAATTCCCTAATTTCTAGGGTTCTTGCCGATTTCTGCCACCTCTTTTTGGGTAAAATTCGGCTGCTGGAATTTGGGCATTCTTGGCCGAATTGATTTTTTGGCAGATTCGCATTCCTTCTATACTTCCGAAATCGTTTGATCCATCTATTTTATTTCTTTTCTTCTTACCGTTCCAATCCCTAATATTCAATTAAATTTCTGATTGTTTTAATTTACTTACTGTTTTTGTGTTCTTAGACAGATTCGGCTTGTGGGGAGTCAATCTTGGAGTTCGATTTCATCTTCTTGAACCCCGAAAACATCTATTCATTCGTTCTTTGGTTCTTGGTTCTTTTTAATTGTTTTTGGGGATTTTAATTTCAGTACTGATTCGTTTTAATCTTATTCTTTGTTCTGATTTCAGATCTGTTCGTTTAGATCCTCGTAGGAGTTTTCTCATGACTTGACAACTCGATCTTGGTCCGCGCGCAACCCTCTATCATAAAGGCAAAGAGTTATCAAGTTCGTTAGCATCGAAAAAATAATCCTTGTACATAAGTACAAACACGAGCTGGTGCAACAACAAAGACTTCCTTATTTCTTTTTCCTTCGCAAATACGCTCATTTTACCACTCTCATTTTCTTTTTGACTTTCTTGTTCCTCTCGTACTTTTACCTCCACTCTCTCACTTTTTCCTTTCTTTTTATCATTTTTTTCTTTCTCTTTTTCAATCTTTTTTTCTTGTACTTTTTCTTTCTTTTCTTTCAATTTCAATTGATCTTGGTACACTTTTTTTGGAGTCAGTGGCGTTAAGGTTACATTTTTGCCACGATGCTTAAATGTATATCAATTTGTATAACTGTCATAGATCACGCGCCTATCAAACTGCCATGCATGCCCCAAAAAGAGATGTCCTGCGTGCATGGGAACTACACCACACACCACTTCATCTTGGTACTTCATGATGGAAAATGCTACCACAGCTTGCTTTGTCACTTTAAGCGCGCCTCCATCATTCAACCATTGCAACTTGTATGGAGTTGGGTGTTTGGTCGTGGCAAAACCTAGCTTTTCCACCAGTATGTTACTTACTAAATTAGTACAGCTTCCACCATCAATGATCATACTACATACCTTGCCTTGGATGTGGCATCCTGTGTGGAAAATATTCTCCCTTTGTTGATCAGTTTTAGCACTTTGGATGCTGAGGCTTGGTTTCACCACAAGGATTTCACCTTCAACCGGTAACTCTAAATCTTCTTCTTCATCATCAGATGGCATTTTAGGCTCATTTTTATCCTCCTCCTTAGATTTAATTTCACCGTCGGCCCTTACCAACATAATACATCGATTGGGACATTGGCTAGCTATGTGCCCCCGGCCTTGACACTTGAAACATTTTGTCTCTCGTGTGATTTGGCACTTGCTCATTTCTATTCTGACTTGACTCGACAACGGTCTGATTAGATTTAGCTGCTACAACTGGCTCTTTTGTTTGAATAGGGGGTTTGTTGACTCCTTGGCTCTATTTGTTAGTGGTGGGATTGGCATAGGATCGACTAACTCCTTTTCGTTTGAGTTTTTTTTTCAATCTAAATTACCATGTGGACCATGTCCATCACTTCAACATAGTGTTGTAATTCAACTATGTTGGCGATGTCACAGTTTACACTCGCAAGGAATCTAGCCATTGTCGCCTGTCAATCCTCCTCGATATCAGCTCGGATCATTGCTATCTCCATTTCTTTATAATAGTCTTCAACACTTCTATTGCCTTGAGTAAGGTTTTGGAGTCATTGATATAAATCCCGATGGTAGTACGAAGGAATAAATCATTTTCGCATGACAGAATTCATTTTAGCCCAAGTGGGGATGGGTCTTTCACCATTTCATCTTCGACTTGTTACTAGCTGGTCCCACCACACAATTGCATATTCCAAAAACTTGATTGTCACGAGCTTCACCTTTTTGCTCTCCGAATACTTGTGATATTAAAAAATGAGCTCAATCTTCTTTTCCCACTCCAAATAAGCTTTAGGGACATTCTTACCTTGGAATGGTGGAATCGTCATCTTAATATTCTTAAGGTTATCATCTGGATGATCTTGATCTCTAGGGCCCCGATGTCATTGTCGGCCTCGTTGGCATACACTTCAGGCAGATGAATGATCACATTCTTGATCACTTTCTTCATAGGGATCCTAGTTTGGACGCTCGTGCTCTTGCCTTACACCTTTCAGACTTGCCACGTGCTATTCTCGTGTCTCGACTCGAAATAATCGATCTTAATTGGTTCAAGTTTACGATCGAATAATCACTCCATTTCTCGCATGAGTGCTTGAAGGGTGAGATCTAGCACACCTACTCCAACATTTCTTATGGGATGGAACCCACCTTTTACATTTGGATTTCTTTTCGGACTTTGTGACATTTTAGGAACTCACAAAAAAAAACCTCTCTATTCATCCACAAAGAAATCACACTCACTTGGCTCTTACATGCTTGAATAGTCTCACTTTCTCTTGTCTTTTTTCACTCACTTCGCCTCTCTAAGTTCTTAAAAGGACTAGTTAGACTTATAAGCAGTCGTTGTGGGTCGATTTGCAAAGCGTTGTCGATTTAAGGATAGGAATTGTTGTAGGACAAGAAGGTAGGCTAGAAATAAATGGTTGGGTTATGGTGATGTAAGCACGCCCAGGAGCTCAACGAATTCGAACCAAGACCCCATTGAGCATTTTAAAGGCCTAATGACTCGAGCTCGAGCTAGGCAATTCCAAGAAGCTGTTTCAGCTTTAATCACTCGATTTTGGGAATAGAACAAGATCGATGTCAATGAGGAAGTTTGGTCCAGCTCCTTGAAGACTTCTTGCACCTTATTGCAAGCTAAACTTAGCTCATTGCTAGCTTCCCGTGCTCCACTCAGCTCAAATCAGCTCACTTGAGCTTATTTTAGCTCGTTTGAGCTCAATTTAGCTTACTTTCAGCCCGTTTCTTTTATCATTTCAATAAATTAAGTATTATTTTTAATTTATTCAATTTGATACAGCTATGACTGAATTCCCTAGCTCAAATCAGTTCATTAATTATTTTCACATATTTTAGCTAGCCGAACTTAATATACTAGTTAGTCTATAATTAATTGTTTATCTTTGTATGTTAATTAATTTGTCTTGATATTATATGAACTAGGTTCAGCCGAATGTGAAGATGTATTTAATACAAGATTAATGTACGGCCTGGTGCAAAGCATAGAAGAGTGCATGCACAATTGAGGTTCAATGGATGGCATTTAAAGGAGCACATGTATTTGGGACGTTCATGCAAGAGGAAGCTGATAAATGTTCATGCATTTGAAGATTCATGGACCGTATTTATGGAGGAACATGCATTGGGTCGTTTTCATGCATGCTTCATGCAGATTCAAGATGATCATCAAGTATTCAAGGCACATTAAAGCTTCATTCGGCCAAGGGAGATGTAAGAGCATTAAAGGGCTGCACATTTATAGAATTATGGCTATTCTTCAAGGCTAAGTATGCATGAATGCATCAAGTGAAGCAACATGATGGTTCGGCCAATTCATGCACCATCTTCAAACATGAACCAAATTTTAATGCTTTAGTGTGAACACTTTTATTATTGTGTGAACAAATAGATTCTGAATTTTAGTAGTCATCATTGTAAACAATTAGTGGGACTTTTTCCAATTTGTTAAATGAAACTTTGTTTCTGTGAGGTTAACTTCCTCTCCAATTTCATACGAGTCTCGAGTGACTTACCTAGTGTGCTAGTGGCGTCATCCTGATACGGCCATGCCTCAAGCCCTACCTAGCCCGAGCAAGGAGCCTTTGGAGCTGCCTTGAGGTCCCATCACTAGATCACGAGCTAAACAATTCAAGGAGGCTGTTTCAGCTTTAGTTGACAAAGTTTGGGGCGAGATTTTAGTTGGGCATATCGAAGAAGCTTGAACCAACTCGAAGAACACTCCGTGCACTTTACTACGAGCTGAATTAACTTCCAATTTAGCTCAATGAGTTCAAATCAGCTCAATTTAGCTCAAATACTTACAAATCCAGCTCAATTAATTTTTGCTATTTAATTAGTCTCAAATCTGGTCGGAATTAATTATGCATGATTAATTGTGTTTTTCTTACATGTTATTAAGTCAAATTAATTTCCTACAGCTTATAAATATGTCTTAATACATGTTTTTAATTTGTCTTGTCCAAACCGAATTAATTAGACTTAGTTTAATTAATTGTGTCTTGTTTTAATTTTATGGATTAATGTTGTCTAAATTATGTTTTTAATATATGATTCAGCTGAATAAAGATTAACTAAATTCATTTTTTCATGTTGTGTAGGTTGGCCGAATGTGGATGGAAGCATTTAAGCTAGGTGCATGAACCATAGGTTCAATGAATGTGGCGTTACATGCATGAATAATGTTCAGCTAATTTTAAATGATTCAAGAACCAGCATAATGCCGTTCACACATGAAGTTCACACTCTTGGCTTTTCGGTTTGGAATGTTCACACATAATGACTCTTTGAAACCGAGTGTTTACACTTCATTTGGCCGTTCGAATCCATCTTAATGTCTGGTCACTTTTCAGCAAAAGATACAACTTAAATGAGATCATTTATGTACATTGGCCGAACCTAACTCCTTCATGCACCATTCAAAGTGGCCAAGGTTCAATGAGAGTTCTAGAAGCTTGTCAAGTTCAGCCGAATCTAGGTAGCACATTTAAGTGGTTCATTTGCTTACTCTTTAAGGATTGTAAGAGGCCATTCGGCTAGCTTAGGAGATTATTATAAATAGCTGAATTTTTACTTTGTAAAGGACTTTTTGACATTTTAAGTAATGAATTGCTGCCAAAATTTGTGAGGCATTTTCTCTCAAATTTCGTTCGAGACCCGTAGGACTTATCTAGTTTCTAGTGGCATCTTTCTGAGTCTTTCTTTCGAACTTATCACTCCCTAAACCCGAGTGTGGCATTCACCTTTGATACCTTTGGTTCATACTCTACTAAGTATTGGGTCAAGGTCCTTATCCACCATTTCCAACTCAATTTGGTCTTATAAGTTTCGGGTCAACACTCTTCTTTAGTGTTGGTTCATTCTTGACCTTTTTGAACCATTACCAATTCATACCAAATACCATACCATTTCGTACCAACTTCCATACCATTTCGTACCAATTCCTAAATACCAAATTGTACCTAAACCAAATACCATTTCTTGTTTATTCCTAAACCGAATTCGACCATACTAATCATACCATTTTGACTTAAGCCAAATCCACATCTTATTTTGATCAAACTTATTTTACTTCTTTGAACACAAATATATTCTTTCTTCTTCTTGTCTAATATACTTCTTCGTTTACGATCGGGAACTAAACGACTCGGGTTCAACTACTAAACTGAGATCGCATCACATCCCGAACTTGTTCTTAAACTTATCACGTGTGGCGTTCTCTTATCCATCTACCAACCATCTTCCACCTTAGGCCATATAAGATTTAGGGCGATACTCGTTATAGTATCGAATCTTTCTTAACGCTTAAGTTCTATCATTCATCTACATCACTTACCTTATCTATCTTACTTGTTAAACCGAGCCCATCCAAATTTATTCCATCTAAAATCCATCTATCTTTTAGGCATTGACTTATATTTCTATACTTAACCAAATTCATCCATTTTTTAGAACTGAACGATACTTTCTCGACGATGATAGGGCAAATTAGATCAACTCGACAATTAATGTTGGTGATACGATCCCGCTCAAGAACACCCTTGGATCAGCTTCCTAAGCGAGGCTTGTCGTCTTTTGCAAGCTGACCTAGCTCAAATTTAGCTCATTGAGCTTAAATAAGCTCAATTCTAGCTCAATGAACTCGTTTTCCATCTTTTTATTTTATTTGATTTACTTGCTGGAAAATTTCATGCTTTAAATTAAGTTAGTTAATATAGTTTCAGCTCACAAATATGTCTCAATTTGAACTTATTAATTTTGTGTTTTTAAGTTTAATGGCTGGTTTAAATGTGTCTAAAGAAGAGACAAATTAATTAGTTGCTGCTAAATTTAATTTGTGTCTTATACATATTTAATAGTTGTTTATTAGTTATTTAAATGTGTCTAATTTTGGGACAAATTAAATTCATGTTTCAATTAATTTTGTCTAGCCGAATTTAATTTGTCTTGGTCTAATTCCTTAGCTGAATTTAATTTGTTTGTTTGTAGGTACATGCATGGACAACATTGAAGATAATACATGCATGGACAACAATGAAGATGCTTCAATGAAGGTGCATTGTGACCGATCACATGGAAGCCCAAATTCATGTCATGTGCATTCCTGAAAGGTGAAGATTGTGGCTGGTCAATTTTGCTCATTGATAGATGGTTTTGCGTGGACCAAGATCGAGTTGTCAAGTCACGGGAAAATTCTTACGAGGCTCTAGATAATTGGATCTAAAAATGAAACAGAAAACTAAGATTAGATTCGATTAGATCTAAATAGATAGTATCCAAAACAATAAAGAGCAGCCAAGAAACAAACACCGCTAAGAATAACAAATCTTGGATGTCAAGAACACGAATTGGTAATCGAATAAAACCCCAATCTGCTGAATCTGAAAAGAACAATCAGAAACAGTAAGTTAATTTTAAAAGTCCAGCAAATTGATGGAATAAAAGATAGGGTATGTATGGCAAGAACAAAAGAAAGATTTAAGAATCGAAAACGGTTCTTGGAGCCCAAGGAGATGTCAATTTGCCCAAATTGAAACAGCAAATTAATTTCCCCCAAAATTCCAGCAACCGAATTCAACCAAATTTGAAAAGGAGAAATCGGCAAGAACAATGGAATTTAGGTGATAGAGGATTGTGCGCGGACCAAGATCGAGTTGCCAAGTCACGGGAAACTCCTACGAAAGCTCTAAACGAACAGATCTGAAAATTAAAACAAATAACAAGATTAAACTAATCAAACCTGAAATTAAATCCCCAAATTCAATTAAAGGAGCAGCAAGAAACAAAGAAATAGAATAGATGAATCAAATGAAATTGGAAGTATAGAAAGATTGCGAATCGGTCAACAAATTGATTCGGCCAAGAATGCCCAATTTCCAGCAATCAATTGATTCCCAAATTGAAAGAAATCCAATCGGCCAAACCCTAGGAATTGGGGATTTTTGGGTTCGAATGGGTGCTGCCAATAGGAGAACAACTTAAACGATGAGATCTTGAGTTTAATCAATGCTGGAAAACAAACAAGAACAGCAAAATATTAGATGAGAAATCGGCACAAGTATAAGCAAAGAAAAGTAAAGAAAGAAATCGAAAACAGCAAGAATTAAAGGATAAGTCCTAAAGATCCTTGAAATCTCGAAAGATTTCACAAATCTCTTCAAACGGCTCTAATCTCCCCTCCAAAGAATATCGATGGCAAGAAGAAGGTTGAAGATGGCTCCCACAATCAAAAGATTGTTAAAACAACTTCTAAAGAAAACTCAAGAGAGAATTCTTGGAGAAAACCCCAAAGAAAATTCTGCACTCAACAAATCTAAAATTTGATAGAAAAAAATAATAATAAGATGTTTACAACGGGTGGCTGGCCAATGCTTATATAGGCCTCTAACAAATCCTAATCTAATTAGAAAACTTAAAAAATTTAAACTTAATTAAAAAAAACAAAGGAAAATTCGGCCATGCATCCTATTGGGCTGTTTTGGGCCGAATTTAACATGTGATATTCCTAAAACTTAAAAATTAACTTAAACAACTAAAATGATTACAAATTGGGCCCTTTGACATTTTGGCCTGATTTTCAACTAAATATGTATGGATTTCTTGATTGGGCTGGGAATTTGCTTATTGGGCCTCGCTTTAAGAATTTGGGCTTATGATCCATCTCCTACCGAAATTGGGTCGTTGACGCTCGTAATGGAGATCCAACGCGCTTTGGCTGCAAGATTTGATTTCTTGGACCAAGATTTCCAAGATTTGAAATCTTGATTTTCTTGATTCTTGAAATTGCTCCGAATAGCAAAATTGGGCCAAGATTCGATTTCTTGATTTTCTTGAAAACAAGAAAGTGAATCTTGATTTTCTTGATTTGAGCCCATCACCTTCTTAAGCTTGGGTTGGGCCTTTGTGACTCGTATCATTAGGGATCTTGAACGATCTTTCCTGCCAAGAACAAAGGGGGCCGATCTGATTTTGAATGATGAAGAGATCTTGGAGTATTGGAAAGGCTGAAATGCAATAAGAACAGCAAACAAGTTAGTTAATAAAAATCGACACAAGCAGAATTTAAAAGATAGGATGAACAGCAAGAAATTAAGATAAAGTCCTAAGAAGCCTTGAAATCCCGAAAGATTTCACAACTCCCTTCAAATGGCTCTAATCTCCCCTCCAATGAAGATCAATGGCAAGAAGAAGGTTGAAGATGGCTCCCACAATCAAAAAGATTGTTAAAACAACTTCTAAAGAAAACTCAAGAGAAAATTCTTGGAGAACTCAAAGAGAATTTTTACTCAAAACAAATCTAAAATTTTCAAAGTGTTTCTAATGTATTTACAAGGGTGGCCGGCCATGCCTATTTATAGGCCTTAATATTTTCCTAATCCTATTAGAAAACTAAAACTAAAAAAACTCCTAATTAAATATTAAAGAGAAATTCGGTCAAGGGCCTTAAATTGGGCCTCTTGGACTGAATAATTACATAACAATTAATTTAGAAAGTCTAAAATTGAAACTAAGAATCAAATTTTTACAAATTAGGCCACTTTAACGATTTGGCCTGATTTCAACTAAGTATGATATTGACTTCTTGGTTGGGCTTGGAATCGTCTTATTGGGCCTTGCCTTCAAGAACTTGGGCTTGTAGTCCATCTCCTACCATAATTGGTTCGTTGATGCTCATAACGAAGATCCAATGTGCCTTGGCTGCAAGATTCGGTTTCTTGGACCAAGATTTCCAAGATTTGAAATCTTGATTTTCTTGATTCTTGAAATCGCTCCAAACAGCAAGATTGGGCCAAGATTCGGTTTCTTGATTTTCTTGAAAACAAGAAAGTGAATCCTGATTTTCTTTTTCTTTTGTGTACGCATCTAAGGCCTTGCTAACAAATTCTTGAATGGTCCCATTTATTTTGGAACGCATTTTTCGGGCCTTTGACCTCGTTATTGGGCCTTGTGGTAATTTGAGCCCATCACGTTCTTGAGCTTGGGTTGGGCTTTTGTGACTCGTATCACTCATACATGAATTAATCAAGAGGAACGAATCTGTCCATTTATACACTCCAAAGGGAATTGTACGAGATTTAATGTCATGCCTTGAATCTCCAAGATACATGCTCCAAGTTCATGACTAATAAACTCATTAATTCAGCCCATGTACCAGCACATACATGCATCGAAAGAAGGGGCTGAATTAGTTAAATTCCAATTGCCCATCTATGTGCTCAAGACGCCATTATGATTCAATTAAAGCATATGCATGGCACCTTCACCTTCAAGCACGTCCAAGGGGGGATTTGACACATAAATTCAGCACATTGAATGAATAATGTGCATGCACAAAGAGGAGTACGAATTTTCAAGGTACATGTTGCCATTCATGACTCAAGTCATCATTAAAGCTTCAATTAAGAGGGATGCATGTCCCATGCATCTAGCATTCAGCCAAGGGGGATTAAAGGGAAATTAAAGGCTGGACATTCATGGACTTAAGGATTCTTCATGGCTAAGTATGCATGTACATACCAATGGGGAAGAAAGCGTCTATTCAACTAATGCATGAATCTGCTGAATTCATGAACCATCTTTAATGTTTTAGTGTGAACCCTTTTAATTGTTGTGTGAACACATCAGTAGCCGAATTTCAATAGGCATTTTAGAGCCTATAAATAGTTGCTTTTGTAATCATTTTAAGGTTAGAACTTTTGACATTTTATTGAATGAACTATTGTTCCTGTGAGGATTTCTCCTCTTCAATTTCGTACGAGTCTCGATTTGGCTTATCTAGCGTGCTAGTGGTGTCAACCGAACTCCTTCCGAACTTATCACCAATCCTGGTGTGGCGTTCATCCATTTCAATATACCTTCGGTTCTTACTTCCGAACTTATCTATATTCCTGTTTCCATCTTTTCACCTAAAACTATATAAGATTTGGGGCGATACTCATTATAGTATTGAAACTTTCTTGACGTTTAAGTTCTATTTTCCATCTCCATCAATTACCTTTTCTATCCTACCTTGTTTCTAATCTAAACTGAACCTACCGACACCAAACCACTCATCTAAACCCCTTTCAAAGCTTCCGCAAACCTTAGCCTAAATCACCCAATTTTGACAACTCCAACTACTCCTCGTCGACGATCGGGCAATCAAGTGAATTGACTCAATCAACCGAGCCGGATCACATCATTTGGTATCAGAGCTACTAAAATGAGGAATTCTGACGTTCGTATCAAGCTCGGAGTAGGTTCATAATGTGAAAAAAACTCAAAAAAAAATTCAGGTTGTAATTTTTTTCTTTGTATTTCAGCATATTGTAATTGAACAAAAAAATCAAAAAAGTGGAAAAGTAAAAAAAAATCGAAAAAAAATAAAAAAAAGATTCAAAAAAATCAAAGTATAAAAAAAAAGTGAAAAGTCTTGTGAGTTTTATTTTGTTATCATTTCTTGTTACTTTCGAACATCCATTCATTCTACCTTTCCTTCTACCCCCCCAAACCGCCACACATACTTTGATTTTTATTTTCCTTGTTTCAGCCTACCCTATACACCCTAACGTTATCCTTTGCACCCATTTGAAGCCGACCCTCTAAGCCGCAATAAGTCTTCTTGAAACAAAATACGAATTCATGAGAGTGAGACGAGCAAAAAAAGGCACGAGTGGTGAGTACATTAGAGCGAGCAAAAGCCCTTAAACGAGCGTAAACACGAGTGGAGTGCTATCCAATTTTCTTTGCGAGTGAAACGTGAGATTTTTGTGGTGAGGTATTTAATTTTTGTTTTGTTTTAATCACTATTCTTTTTCAGCAATTAAATCATGTCTCGAGAAGAATCCTCTATTGATGAATTTCAATACTTGGTGAACGAGATGGACCGAATGTTGGAGGAAAAACTAAGCCCATTAAAAAGACGTTTGGACCGAGTGGAAGAAAAGGCCCGACAGAAACAAAATCCACCAAGTCAAGAAACAGAGCCGAGATCATCACGGTGATACACATCTAAAGACTACCTGCTAAGGAATTCTTATCGCGATTCCTATTCATCAAGGAATTCAAGATGCGACAGCTTTGAGCTTGCGACTTTTCGATATGACGAACGAGAAAGGACGAGTTATTCCTTGTACGCTTCAAAGAAGTCCTTTCCAAAGGATTATTCCCGAAGAAATGAACGAGAAGCCTACGAAAATACTGTCTCTTTCTTTGAGCCAAACGATTATCTTTTTGACTCTTTTGTATCATCTTCACATTGTAACAAAAATGAAAAAGAAGAAAAAGAACAAGAGTGCGAGCGAGAAAAAGAAAAAGAAAAAGAAATTGCAAAGAAAAATAAATCGAAAAAGTGAGAGAAAAAGAAAATGAAGAAAAGAAAATTGAAAAAGAATTTGAGATTGAGAAAAAATTGAAAAAGAAAAAGATGTTGAAAAAGAAACGAGAGGAAATGAAGATAGTGAACGAGAACAAGAAAAAGAGAACGAAATTTTAACTAACCCCCATATGAGTTGTCCTTGTTCTGTTTCTTTCTTTCTGGTTTTTAATGATCCATGTGACGAGTTTCAACTACTTTACCTCCCAAAGGAGCGACGGTTCATCTTGGGTGGAGAAAGTTGCATTCTGGGTGGCCCTAGTCCACCTATGCCTAAAAGTAAGCAAGGTGAGGTTTCTATATCCTTTAATCAACCTTATTTGATTCATAGTAACGACATTGCTTATGACGTGGGTTTTGGAAAAGAACTATACCTTGATGTGGTTGATCTTAATGATGGCAAGGAAAATTTTGTTAATGATAATTGTTGCATCGATCAATATGTGGATGAAGTGAGATTCAATCATCATGAAAATATTTCGAGCTTGTGTAATAAAAGGTTGCTATGCAAAGTGCTTAGTTCAAATGAACATGGTGATAGTGTGACGGATCTACCTTGTTGTATAAATTTTGCATGTTTGAAAAAGCCTTTGTTGTTTTTAACAAAGAATGACCAAAACCGTGTGTTTAAGCCCGAAGCAAGTTATCTTAAGTTGTTGCTAAATAAAGGTGAGTACTCTAATTTTGTTTGGAATAAATATGTTGAACCTTCTCATCTTTTCCGAATTTTATCGCTATGTGTAAAGACAAAGCATGTGAATATTGTTGGCTTCCAAAGTTAAAATTCAATTTATGATTCTAGAAATTGCTCCATATTGTGGTTTAAGGGATTCAAACATGAATTGCATACTTATAACTGTAGTTTGCTTCATGTTCCTACCAAGCTGCCAGCTAAGAAATATTCAAGTCAATGTGAGATGGTAAGCAAAAACTTCATTTTTAATCCAGGTGCTTATTATTCTTTATTATTGATCGAGGGATTTTAACCAATGGATTTTGATTTTTGAGACCATAACTATCGAACATTTTGTTATTTTGGATCATCATTGAATGCAATCAAGCATTCTGAATTTTGTGTGAATAGATGTGTGAACCATTTGTGCTTGCTTGATGTTATGACTTTAAATCTAAAAACAAAGTTGTTGAACTATGACAAGTTGCAAATGGTAAATCAAAGCTTTGGTTCTACATCATTGTTCAAAGGTTTTAAGTCATGGACTTTTGTTGTCCAAAATTATAATTCCCGAATGCTTCTTGATTCTGGTATATCTCCAACGAAGAAATTCTTAACTCATTGCGGGAAGGAAAAATCAACTTCTACTTTTGATACCGGCATTGGTTCATTTGTTCAATTTTTGCATAAGATCTTAAGAAGACCTTTTGAACTTATAAACCATGGTGTCACTAATCTATTTAATTTTTGTGTAGGTGACACTTCGAAGTGGTTCCCCCCTAAAGAGGGAGGGCATAAAAATAACTTGTGTCCTACTCAAGGCATGTCTGATTTGTAGGTTTTGGGGAGCAACTATGCACATTCCATCGACCAAAGGGCTGGTGACGATGTAAAATTTCTTTTCGAGCAAGTGGCCTGATTTGGGGACATATCGCTCCAAAGAGGGAGGGAATGATACGATCCCACTTGAGAACACCCTTGGATCAGCTTCCCAAGCGAGGCTTATCATCTTTTACAAGCTTACCTAGCTCAAATTTAGCTCGTTGAGCTTAAATAAGCTCGATTCTAGCTCAATGAACTCGTTTTCCATCTTTTTATTTTATTTGATTTACTTGCTGGAATAAATTTCATGCTTTAAATTAAGTTAGTTAATAAGTTTCAGCTCATAAATATGTCTCAATTTGAACTTATTAATTTTGTGTTTTTAAGTTTAATGGTTGGTTTAAATGTGTCTAAAGAAGAGACAAATTAATTAGCTGCTGCTAAATTTAATTTGTGTCTTACACATATTTAATAGTTGTTTATTAGTTATTTAATTGTGTCTAAGTTTGGGACAAATTAAATTCATGTTTCAATTAATTTTGTCCAGCCGAATTTAATTTGTCTTGATCTAAATTTCTTAGCTGAATTTAATTTGTTTGTTTGTAGGTACATGCATGGACAGCATTGAAGATAATACATGCATGGACAACAATGAAGATGCTTCAATGAAGGTGCATTGTGACCGATCACATGGAAGCCCAAATTCATGTCATGTGCATTCCTTAAAGGTGAAGATTGTGGCTTGTCAATTTTGCTCATATAGGAATTAATCAAGAGGAACGAATCTGTCCATTTATGCACTCCAAAGGGAATTGTACGAGATTTAATGTCATGCCTTGAATCTCCAAGATACATGCTCCAAGTTCATGACTAATAAGCTCATTAATTCAGCCCATGTACCAGCACATACATGCATCGAAAGAAGGGGCTGAATCAGTTAAATGCCAATTGCCCATCTATGTGCTTAAGACGCTATTATGATTCAATTAAAGCATATGCATGGCACCTTCACCTTCAAGAACTTCCAAGGGGGGAGTTGACACATAAATTCAGCACATTGAATGAATAATGTGCATGCACAAAGAGGAGAACGAATTTTCAAGGTACATGCTGCCATTCATGACTCAAGTCATCATTAAAGCTTCAATTAAGAGGGATGCATGTCCCATGAATCTAGCATTCAGCCAAGGGGGATTAAAAGGCAATTAAAGGCTGAACATTCATGGAATTAAGGATTCTTCATGGCTAAGTATGCATGTACATACCAATGGGGAAGAAAGTGTCTATTCAGCTAATGCATGAATCTGCCGAACTCATGAATCATCTTTAATGTTTTTAGTGGGAACCCTTTTAATTGTTGTGTGAACACATCAATAGCCGAATTTCAATAGGAATTTTAGAGGCTATAAATAGTTGCTTTTGCAATCATTTTAAGGTTAGAACTTTTGAATTTTATTGAATGAACTATTGTTCCTGTGAGGTTTTCTCCTCTCCAATTTTGTACAAGTCTCGATTTGGCTTATCTAGCGTGCTAGTGGCGTCAACCGAACTTCTTCCAAACTTATCACCAATCCTGGTGTGGCTTTTATCCATTTTAATATACCTTCGGTTCTTACTTTGTTAAGTAACGGGTCGACGTCCATATTCCTGTTTCCATCTTTTCACCTTAAACCATATAAGATTTGGGGCGATACTCATTATAGTATTGAAACTTTCTTGACATTTAAGTTCTATTTTCCATCTCCATCAATTACCTTTTCTATCCTACCTTGTTTCTAATCTAAACTAAACCTACCAACACCAAACCACTCGTCTAAACCCCTTTCAAAGCTTCCACAAACCTTAGCCTAAATCACCCAATTTTGACAACTCCAACTACTCCTCGTCGATGATCGAGCAATCAAGTGAATCGACTCAATCATCCGAGCCGGATCACATTAGTTGGGCTGGATCACATCTTATGGTATTAGAGCTACTAAAATGAGGAGTACCAACGTTTGTATTCATCCCGAAATAGGTTCGTAAAAAAAGTTTTGAATTAAAAAAAAAATTCAAGTTGTATTCAAAGTTCTCTTGTATTATTCAATTGTATTTGAATTAAAAAAAGAATACGAAGTTAAAAAATTTTGAGTATTAAAAAAAGTATTGAAAGTTTTGTGATCATATTCTTGTTTCTCGATGAAGCAAAGTTTGTTCTTTCTACTTTTTCTATCTACCCTCTTTAAAACACCACACTTCAAACCACCTTTAATTTTTTTATTTCAGGCTACCTTATACCCCTCTACATTATTTCCCTTGTTAACCACTTTGAAACCGACCCCAAAGAAGCAAGTAAGTCTAAAGAGATTAAATACGAAATCGTGAGAGAAAGATCGAGTGGTAAAAGGCAAGAGCATGTAAGTGCATTAGAGTGCTAGTAAAAGCCGTAAAAGAGTGCAAACACGAGTGTGAGTGCCTTCTAATTTTCTTTGTAAGTGAAATAGTGAGGTTTTTGGTGAGGATTATACATTTTGATAGGGGGTTGCACGCAGACCAAGATCGAGTTGCCAAGTCATGGGAAAACTCCTACGAAAGGCTTTAAATGAGCAGATCTGAAACGAAACAGTAAGATCAGTTTTCAGAATTTCAAGATTTAAACTTAGAACCCTAAAACAGCAAGAGATGAGCAAGAAACAAAAGCACTTATGAAAGAGATTTCGTGGAAGCCAATAACACGGAATAGCAATTTAGATCAGCTCCAATTTGCCAAATCTAAAAGAACAACACAAAACAGCAAATTAACTTTATAATTCCAACAAAACCGATTGGACAGAAAATAGGGAATTGGGACATCAAGAGCAATTGAAATTGAAGAGATGAGAACGTTTCTTGATGTCAAATATCATGCAAAATAGATCTGGATCTTTGAGAATGGGCTGAAACGAACAAGGATAATTAATTCTGAAACTAAAGAAAATAGGATTCAAGAACCATTTTTTTTAGCAAACCAAATTTAATTGGGAATAGGATGTGCAGCCGATAAGATCAATTAAAAGGGACAACAATGAACGTTTCTTGCTGCCAATAAGACCACCGAATAAGACCTTGAAGATTTTGATGGCTGAAAAATAAAGGAATAAAAAGATTAGTCAAAGGAATTCAACGCAAACAGCAAGAAAACTTAAAAGAACGAACAACAATAAAAATCAAGATAAATTCCTAAGGATCCTTGAAATCCCAAAAGATTTCAGAACTCCCTTCAAACGGCTCTAATATCTCCTCTAAAGAATATCAATGGCAAGAAGAAGGCTGAAGATGGCTCCCACAATCAAAAGATTGTTAAAACAACTTCTAAAGAAAACTCAAGAGAGAATTCTTGGAGAAAAACTCAAGGAGAATTCTGCACTTAAACAAATCTAAAATTTTTAATATATTTGAGAAGTGTATATAAGGGGTGGCCGGCCATCACTTATATAGGCCTCAAACTAATCCTAACCTTATTAGAAAACTTAAAAATTAACCCTAAATAATAAAATAATAAAAGAATTTCGGCCTAACACTTAAATGGGTTGTTTTGGGCCGAATTTAACATGTAATATCTCTAGAGCCTAAAAAATTAAATTAACAAATAAAATGTTTACAAATTGGGCCCTTTGACATTTTGGCCTGATTTTCAACTAAGTATGTATGGATTTCTTGATTGGGCTGGGAATTTGCTTATTGGGTCTCGCCTTCAAGAATTTGGGCTTGTGATCCATCTTTTACTGAAATTGGGTCGTTGATGCTCGTAACAGAGATCCAATGCGTTTTGGCTACAAGATTCGATTTCTTGGACCAAGATTTCAGAGATTTGAAATCTTGATTTTCTTGACTCTTGAAATTGCTCCAAACAGTAAAATTGGACCAAGATTCGGTTTCTTAATTTTCTTGAAAACAAGCAAGTGAATCTTGATTTTCTTGTTCTTTCGTGTATGCATCTAAGGCATTGCTAACAAACTCTTGAATGGTCTCATTTAGTTTGGAATACATTTTTTGGGCCTTTGATCTCGTTATTGGGCCTTGTGGTAATTTGAGCCCATCACATTCTTGAACTTGGATTGGGCTTTTGTGACTCATATCACATTTTCTTTGACAAAAGGCATGGAACGAAGCATGAGTGGGAATGAGGCTGAAACAACATACCATAAAGAGGTGGAATCAATGCCCGTGTGTGTAAGAGAGCTCCTTATTGTCAAAAGAAGTCTAAGTATTCAAAGTCTCAAAAACGAGCAGCAATGAGAAAACATCTTCCACTCCCAGTGTCAAGTTCAAGGAAACATTTCTAGCTTGATTATCGATGGTGGAAGCTGTACCAATGTGGCAAGTACCCTCATGGTGGAGAGACTAGGCCTAATGACCACCGAACATCTGAGCCCTTACAAACTCCAATGGCTCAACGACAATGGTGAAATCAAAGTAACCAAACAAGTGTGCGTTACTTTTTCAATTGGCAGTACGAGGACGAAGTGCTTTGTTACGTAGTTCCCATGCACGTGGGACACTTGTTGCTTGGAAGACCGTGGCAATATGATCGAAGAGTCATCCATGATGGGTATACTAATCGGTATATGTTCAAGTGTTTGGGAAAGAATTTTACTTTATCCCCGTTGACACCAAAAAAAGTTTTGGAGGATCAAATGAGAATAAAATCTTCTGTAAATTGATCAAAAGAAAAAGAAAAGAATTAAGCTGTAAAAGAAAGAAAGGAAAACGAAAAAGAAAAGAAAAATGATAAAAAGAAAGAAAAAATCACAAAAAAATGTGAGAAAGAAGAGAAAATTGAAAAAGAAAATGAGTTAGAAAAAGAAACGAAAGAAAAAGAAGATAGTGAGCGAGAACAAGTGAGGAATGTTTCCACTAACCAACATGTGAGTTTTCCTCGTGTTGTATCTTTTCAGGTTTTCGAAAACCGAATGATAATTTTCAACTTCAATACCTTCCTGATGAAAGATGCTTTCATCTGACCAAAAAAGGTAAGGTTGAAGACAAAACCCCACCATAAGTGCTTAAAGATAAGCAAGGCAAGGATTTTTAGCAATAGAGTCGCTACAGACAAGTTTGAAAGTTGTCGATAAAATTTTCGATGACCTAGGTTTTAAAAGATTTCCTTATTTTGATGTGGTTAATTGTTATTCTTCGTTTGTGATGAAAACTCATTCTAAGTGGAAGCATGAGGAGTTGTTTCCTTATTAGATCAACACACACAACATAAGATTTTGCATGATAATGGCTATTCATGAAAAGCGATTACATTGTTCGATTGTGATGATTTTGTGAATCAATTACTGCCTAGTGAGAAATCCCTGAATTTGTGCAAATCTATTCTGAAGAATGTAAAGAAGTTTGATTGTTTGATTCTATGTATGCATAAATCTTCTTGGTTTGGCAAGTTTGATTTAATGACAAAAATGAAACTTTTGCTACACTTTGGAATAAGTAATCAAACTCGTGTGTTCAAACCTAGAATTTGCTATTTTGGTTCGTTTTGTGGGAAACTCAAGCATCCTAAAGTTTGTGCGAACAATTTGTTTGATGCTTGGTCTTTGTCTAAGGAAACAAAATTTGACAATTTTGATTCCAATTTAAAAACGTTCCTTGATCATTTTACGTGGCTGTACATGAAATTCATGTTTCATCTCGAAAGGGTAAGATTAACTCATGCTTTTGAACCTGGTATCGATTTATACGTTCAATGTTTGAATAACGTTTCAGCATGACCCTTTGAGTCCATCTTCCATGGTGACATTAATCCCTTTCATGATTGTAAACGCAACACTTTGAAAAGCGCAAGTTATCTTTGTGTTTCATCATTATTTCTGGTTAATCAAAATAAAAAGTTTGTTCTTGACTACATTTTCGAGGAGAGAAGGTTTGCAAGGATTGAACAAGATAAAACCGATCATCATTTTCCCACCTCTAATGGTAAGCAAGGTAAGATTTCTCTTTTCCCTAAACAACTCCATTTGACTCGTATTGACGACTTTGTTCATGACTTGAGTCCTAGAAAGGACCTATATTTCGATGTGATTAATTTTCAATCTTTGATTGATGATAATCTAATTATTTTACAAGATGGAAAAGAGAGTGTCACTATTGGAAATTGTGTTGTTGATAAGTTTGTTGGAAAAGTTATAGCCAAACGGCAATTGCAAGGTTCAAGTATGAAAAATCATGAAACATGTGAATCTTTTCATTTTCCCGATTGTGATGAAAACTTACAATTCTTGACCCATCGTTCGAATTCAGTTTGTTTAAACAATGACTTGTGAATGCAATTTGAGATGACCGAATGCTTCAAAACATGTGTGTTTTTTATTCGATTATGTGATAAGGCATTAACTTATAAAAAGTTTTGTTCATTTGATTGTAAAGGTGATATATGGAATTTACCTTCTTGTATGGACCATGACTGTTGATATGAGATCAAAGGCCCGACAAATGCGTTCCAAACTAAATGGGACCATTCAGGAGTTTGTTAGCAAGGCCTTAGATGCGTACATGAAAGAACGGGAAAATCAAGATTTCAAATATTGGGAATCTTGGTCCAAGAAACCAAATCTTGCAGTTGAAGCGCATTGGATCTCTGTTACGAGCATCAACGATTCAATTTCAGTAGGAGATGGATCACAAGCCCAAATTCTTGAAGCCAAGGCCCAATAAGAAGATTCCAAGCCCAATCAAGAAATCCACCCATACTTAGTTGAAAATCAGGCCAAATTGTCAAAGTGGCCCGAGTTGTAAAGTTTTATTTTTATTTTTATTTATTTATTTATTTTTACTTAGTTTAATTTTTATGTAAATATTCAGTCCCAGAGTCCCAAATAAAGACCCTTGGCTGAATTTCCATATTAAAATAATTAGGAGTTTTTTTATTTTAGTTTTCTAATTAGATTAGGACTAGTTATAAGGCCTATTTAAAGGCATGGCTAGCCACCTTGTAAACAACTTCTCAATTATATCAAAAATTTCAGATTTGTTTAAGTGCAGAATTCTCTTTGAGTTTTTCTCCAAGAATTCTCTCTTGAGTTTTCTTTAGAAGTTGTTTTAACAATCTTTTGATTGTGGGAGCCATCTTCAGCCTTCTTCTTGCCATTGATATTCTTTGGAGGGGAGATTAGAGCCGTTTGAAGGGAGTTGTGAGATCTTTTAGGATTTCAAGGCTTCTTAGGACTTATCTTTTAATTTCTTGCTGTCAATTCTTTCTTTATTTCTGCTTGTGCTGAATCTTTATCTAATTTATTTTCTGTTCTTATTGTGTTTTCAGCCTTTTTCTATCTTAAGGAATCAGCCCAAAAATCCCCAATTTCTAGGGTTCTTCCATACTCTTTTTGGGTGAAAGTAGATTGTCGAAATTTGGGGAAAACTATCTTGGTGTTCAATTGGGCAGAATCACAATCTTCTTTAGGGTTTCAAGAACCCTTATTACACTTATTTCTATTCTCAATTTGATTCTTTACTGATTTGGGGATTTTATTTCAAATCTGAAAATTCAAAGTTCTAATCTTTTAATTTTCTGTTTCGTTTCGGATCTGATTGTTTAGGGTTTTCGTAGGAGTTTCCCGTGACTTGGCAACTCGATCTTGGTCCGCGTGCAAACCCGTATCATTTGGTATCAGATTTTGGGTGTTTTGGGTGTTCTTGGTTGATTTCTAAACCGATCTCAATTTTTTAAAGCAAAAATAGCAGTTTTACCCAGATTGATCTAAAATTTTACATACATATTTTTGGGTGGGTAAACGTTGTCCAATTGATATGAAATTTTACATACATATTTTTGGCACTGTGATTGAATATAAAAAAATTATTCCCGCAAAAAATAGTCAAAAAAGTCAAAAAATTAAAAAAAGACGAAATCCAATAAAAATTTAAAAAAACATTCAGTGGGTTGAGTTTAGTGCCCAAACTTTCCAGATCAAAAATTCAATATTTAAGGACATTCCAGATTTATTTTCATGATTTTTTGAGATCGGGAACACCTCGAATGAAGTTGTCAAGTTACTCTGCAATTTTTCGGGTTTTCTGTTTTCAACAATTTTTATTGATTCTTAGCTGTAGGTTTTCATTTGTTTGCCTTTATTCTTCCTTTACGCTATCTAACACTTTCTTGTTTCTTGTGTTTGTAGGATTTAAACGTGTGCCCAATTCTTCCTCGGTGCAACACGAATCAATTGGTGTCTCGTCAGTTTTTGGCATCCTAGTGCATATTAGGATTCTTTGGTAGATCGGTTCATCCACTCTCTAATTGGTTGATATAAACTCTCCTAAAGGACTCACAAGACTGAATTCTACCTCATTGAGAATTTGAATTTTCTTTTTGAGTGATTAACGGTGAAGTTTGCTAACTTTTATTTTTGAGTGTTGAGTGTTTATTTTTGCAGGTTTTTGGAAAATGTCTAAAGGTGATATTGACCATAATGATGTCTATGACATGTTTCAAAAACTCCAACAACAATTAGATGAACACGCTACCACACTTCGCACCTTGAGTACCACTTTCAATGAGGTGAGAATGAATCAAGATCCTCATTATCGGGATCCAATTACAGAAGATAGGGATAACCCACCTCCTACTCATAGACACGGTCCTCGACGTGTCCCTAGAACTGATGCTGATTTTCATGATCGTGGGCAACCCTCCTTAGCAAAACCGAAGTTCACAATTCCCCAATTTTGTGGTAAGAATGATCCAGAAGCTTATTGTGAATGGGAATCTAAGATTGAACTAATGTTTAGGTATTATAAATGTCCGGATGATGAGAAAGTTGCGTTAGCAACGCTGGAATTTTCAGATTATGCATTAAGTTGGTGGACTCAACTTGGGGTAAATCGTCATCGGAATTATGAAGGTGAGATTTCGACATGGGAGGAGTTGAAACAAATTATGCGAAAAAGGTTTGTTCCACCTCACTACTATAGGGAGATTAAAACAAAGCTTAGAAGACTTATTCAAGGTAGTAGGACAGTGGATGAATATTTTAAGGAGATGGAGATGCTCATTCAGAGAGCTAATGTGGAGGAGGATGAGGAAACAACTATGGTTCGATTTATTGATGGTTTGAACAGGCCGATAGCTAATACATTGAGGCTACAAACTTACATTGATTTGGAAGAAGCAATTCATAAAGCCATTGAGATCGAGCAACAACTAAAGGAACAAAGGTTTGGTTCCTTCTCGACTTCACAATATTACTGAGGTAACAACTCCAATTCTGATTTTAAGAGTTCGAAATCCCCTTTTGTTACTAACAAGTCTTCTTTGAGTAATGGAAGTAAGCAATCAGATTGGAAAAAAGGGGCTCCTGCTAAAACGCAAACACCTTCTAATCAGCCCAATTTAGGTGATTCGAGTACGAAGAGGACTCGTGAGATTGAATGCTTTAAGTGCAAAGGGCGTGGTCATTATAGTAGAGAATGCCCTAACATGAGATTACTTCTTCTAAAAGATAACGGTGAGTACACTTCCGACTCTGATAATACAGATCCAGATATGCCAGAACTTGTAGATGACAGTGATAATGGCGACGAGTTGGTCGAACCACCAAAGGAAAGGGACTTTGCTAATTTCCATTGCTTTGTAGTTTGCCGAACCCTTAACATTCAGATAAAAGATGATGATAGCCAAAGGACCAATATTTTCCATTCTCGGTGTTTTATTAAAGGTAACTTATGTTCACTCATTATTGATAGTGGGAGTTGCTCGAATGTAGTGAGTAGCTATTTGGTGGATTCTTTAAAGTTGCCTTGTACCAAACACCCTAAGCCATATCACCTTCAATGGCTTAATGAATGTTCTGAAGTAAAAGTTACAAAATAGTCCTTGGTCACTTTTAAGCTCGGCAATTATGAAGATGAAGTTTGGTGTGATGTGGTCCCAATGCATGCGGTACACTTGCTCCTTGGACGACCTTGGCAATTTGATCGTGATGTTACACACCAAGGTAAACTTAATCGATACTCCCTCGTATTTAAAGGTAAGAAATTCACTTTTGCTCCTTTAAATCCCACTGATGTATACAAAGATCAATAGAGGATGATGAAATTTTGTGAGGGGGTAAGGGAGAAAGGGCAAGTACAAAAGACAGAGAGAAAAGAGGCTAATAGTGAAAAAAGTCACAATTTAAAAAGCCCAAAGGTGAGTGAATCCTCAAGAGGTAAAATGAACGAAAAAAATCTTTTAGCAACAAAAAAAGATGTGCGGAGAGCCCTACTCAACAAACAGCCTTGTATCATTGTGAGGTTTAGGCAAAATTATTTATCTTTATCTAACGTTAACGAAAATTTTCCTAGTGTGTTTCAGTCTCTTTTGCAGGATTATGAGGATGTTTTTAGTGAGGCCCCTAAAGGTTTACCACCTTTACGAGGGATTGAACATCAATTTGACTTAGTACCCAGAGCTTCGATTCCAAATCGACCAGCCTATAGATGCAATCCCAAGGAGACAAAGGAATTGCAAAGACAAGTTGAGGAGTTACTAGATAAAAGGTACATTCGTGAAAGCCTAAGCCCTTGTGTTGTTCCTATCTTATTGGTACCAAAGAAAGATGGTACGTTTTGTATGTGTGTTGATTGTCGCCCAATCAACAAGATAAGGGTAAAATATCGACATCCAATTCCTAGACTTGATGATATGCTTGATGAATTACATAGTTCAATAATATTTACAAAAATTGATTTAAAAAGCGGTTATCATCAAATTCGAATGAGGGAAGGGGATGAATGGAAAATAGCCTTTAAAACAAAATTTGGATTGTATGAATGGTTAGTTATGCCTTTTGGCCTTACTAATGCACCTAGTACATTTATGAGATTGATGAATCATGTTTTAAGGCTATACTTGGGTAAATTTGTAGTAGTTTACTTTGATGATATCTTAATTTATTCCAAGACTTTCGATGATCATGTTTTCCATGTTCGAACCGTTTTGGATATTCTGCGAGCTGAAAAATTATTTGCCAACCTTGATAAATGCATATTCTGTTGTGATAAACTAATATTCTTAGGTTTCATAGTTAGTGCTCAAGGTATTCATGTCGACGAGGACAAAGTCAAGGCAATTAAGGAGTGGCCGACTCCTAAATCAGTAACTGAGGTGAGATCTTTCCATGGTTTAGCTAGTTTTTATAGACGATTTGTGAAAGATTTCTCTACTATTGCTGCCCCATTGACAGAGGTTATAAAGAAATCAGTGGGTTTCAAATGGGGTGAAACCCAAGAAAAGGCCTTTCAAACTCTAAAAGCTAAGTTATGTTCTGCTCCTTTGCTTAAATTACCTGATTTTGCTAAAACTTTTGAACTTGAGTGTGATGCTTCAGGAATTGGAATCGGCGCTGTTTTAATGCAAGATAAGTAACCTATTGCTTATTTTAGTGAGAAATTGAATGGTGCACAGTTAAACTATTCAACTTATGACAAAGAACTCTTGGCATTGGTTCGTGCACTTCAAGTATGGCAACATTATTTGCTGCCTAATGAGTTTGTCATACACACAGATCATGAATCCCTTAAATGGTTAAAGGGACAAGGTAAGTTAAGTAAAAGACATGCCCGATGGGTAAAATTCATTGAAACATTCCCTTATGTGATACAATATAAAACAGGTAAAGATAATGTAGTTGTAGATGCTTTGTCTAGAAGATATACTTTAATAACTACATTGAATGCTAAAGTCTTAGGGTTTGAACATATTAAGGAGCTATATGATGATGATGCTGATTTCGGCCTTAACTATAGGAATTGTGGACATACTACTTTTGAAAAATTTTATCTTGTAGATGGCTTTCTTTTTCATATAAACAGGTTATGCATACCAAAGTGTTCCATGAGAGACTTATTGATTCATGAGGCCCATAGTGGGGGTTTGATGGGACATTTTGGAGTGGCCAAAACACTAGACATCTTGCAAGAACACTTCCATTGGCCACATATGAAAAAGGATGTCGAAAAGGTATGTTCCAAGTGCATTACATGCAAACAAGCAAAATCTAAGGTAATGCCTCATGGCCTTTACACTCATTTACCGATTCCTACTTAACCTTGGGTAGATTTTATCCATGGATTTTATTCTAGGTTTGCCTCGAAATAAGAAAGGAAGAGATAGTATATTTGTTGTTGTTGACAGGTTTTCAAAGATGACACATTTTATTTCTTGTCACAAAACAGATGATGCTACATATGTGGTAGACTTATTCTTTAAAGAGGTGGTAAGACTTCATGGCATCCCTAAAATAATTGTTTCTGACAGAGATGTCAAATTCCTTAGCAACTTTTGGAAGGCATTGTGGGGTAAGCTTGGTACTAAATTACTTTATTCCACTACATGTCACCCCCAAACTGATGGCCAAACCGAAGTAGTTAATCGGATCTTAGGGACTTTATTACGATCTGTTGTGGGAAAGAACATTAGAAATTGGGAAGAATTCCTACCGTTTGTTGAATTTGCATATAATAGATCTATTCATTCTACAACTGGTTATTCTCCATTTGAACTTGTTTATGGTTTTAACCCACTAACAGTACTTGATCTTGCGCCATTACCACTTGAACACATTGTTAATTTAGATGGTGAACAGAAAGCTGAGTTGGTGAAATCCTTACATGAGAAGGCTAGGCAACGAATAGCCAAAACAAATGATGCCAACACTAACAAAGCAAACAAGGAGCGCAAACGGGTTGTCCTAGAACCCGGAGATTGGGTTTGGGTCCATATGAGGAAAGAATGATTTCCTGCAAAAAGAAAGACCAAGTTGGACCCAAGGGGCGATGGGCCTTTCCAAGTACTCGAGAAGATCAACGATAATGCCTATAAAATTGATCTACCTGGTGAGTACAATGTAAGTTCCACTTTTAATGTGGCTGACTTGTCCCCATTTGATTTTTCAGATTCGAGGTCGAATCTTTTTGAGGAAGGGGGAATGATACGAGATCAAAGGCCCGATAAATGCGTTCCAAACTAAATGGGACCATTCAGGAGTTTGTTAGCAAGGCCTTAGATGCGTACATGAAAGAATGGGAAAATTAAGATTTCAAATATTGGGAATCTTGGTCCAAGAAACCAAATCTTGCAGCCGAAGCGCATTGGATCTCCGTTACGAGCATCAACAATTCAATTTCAGTAGGAGATGGATCACAAGCCCAAATTCTTGAAGGCAAGGCCCAATAAGAAGATTCCAAGCCCAATCAAGAAATCCACCCACACTTAGTTGAAAATTAGGCCAAATTGTCAATGTGGCCCAAGTTGTAAAGTTTTATTTTTATTTTTATTTATTTATTTATTTATTTTTACTTAGTTTAATTTTTATGTAAATATTCAGTCCCAGAGTCCCAAATAAAGACCCTTGGCTGAATTTCCATATTAAAATAATTAGGAGTTTTTTATTTTAGTGTTCTAATTAGATTAGGACTAGTTATAAGGCCTATTTAAAGGCATGGCTAGCCACCTTGTAAACAACTTCTCAATTATATCAAAAATTTCAGATTTGTTTAAGTGCAGAATTCTCTTTGAGTTTTTCTCCAAGAATTCTCTCTTGAGTTTTCTTTAGAAGTTGTTTTAACAATCTTTTGATTGTGGGAGCCATCTTCAGCCTTCTTCTTGCCATTGATATTCTTTGGAGGGGAGATTAGAGCCGTTTGAAGGGAGTTGTGAGATCTTTCAGGATTTCAAGGCTTCTTAGGACTTATCTTTTAATTTCTTGCTGTCAATTCTTTCTTTATTTCTGCTTGTGCTGAATCTTTATCTAATTGATTTTCTGTTCTTATTGTGTTTTCAGCCTTTTTCTATCTTAAGGAATCAGCCCAAAAATCCCCAATTTCTAGGGTTCTTCCATACTCTTTTTGGGTGAAATTAGATTGTCAAAATTTGGGGAAACTATCTTGGTGTTTAATTGGGCAGAATCGCAATCTTCTTTAGGGTTTCAAGAACCCTTATTAACACTTATTTCTATTCTCAATTTGATTCTTTGCTGATTTGGGGATTTTATTTCAGATCTGGAAATTCAAAGTTCTAATCTTTTAATTTTCTGTTTCGTTTCAGATCTGATTATTTAGGGTTTTTGTATGAGTTTCCCGTGACTTGGCAACTCGATCTTGGTCTGCGCGCAACCCCGTATCAACTGTTTTGATCGAATGATATTTGGACCTCATGTTGGTTTGGATGATTTCTTGATATTTTGTGGCTACCAATTGAAATTAATCCTTTTGTTTGATGAAACTTTGTGATAGAGGGTTGCGCGCGACCAAGATCGAGTTGCCAAGTCACGGGAAAATCCTACGAAGAACACTAAACACTTGGATCTGAAATTGCTCAAAACAGCAAAATTGGACCAAGATTCGGTTTCTTGAATTTCTTGAAAACAAGAAAGTGAATTTTGATTTTCTTTTTCCTTCGTATACGCATCTAAGGCCTTAGTGACTCGTATCACTTTGTTTGTTGGTGGTATATCAAATCAGTTTGGTTGTATGAATTATGTACAATTGAATAAATTGGATCGAGTGAGATACGGAGTAAGTGCCTATTCAAATGATTTCCTCATGTCTTTAGAATTGACTCCTAAACATACATTGTTGCTGAACATGGAGAGTCAATTTGAAAAAGTAAGACTCAACTCTTACTTACAATTCTGCCATCAACCATCTGTTCCTGAATCAAAAAGGATTGGTTCATCTTTAGCTTATCAATTTCTTAATCCTTTACTCTTTGATGATGATGTGTTTCCTTGTCAAGTGGTGACTTTCTTTCAGGTCTACGTGAGACCATTCACCCCATTCGTCCAAGAAGAGCCGCATAAGAAGAAATATTTTTAGGTGGACAAATGGCTCAACTTGAGGACAAGTCATTTTGAAGAAGAGGGAATGATGTAAGCATGCCTGAGAGCTCAACAAATTCGAGCCAAGACCCCATTGAGCTTTCTAAAGGCCCAATGACTCGAGCTCGAGCTAGGCAATTCCAAGAAGTTGTTTTAGCTTTAATCACTCAATTTTGGGAAGATAACTGATGCGATCTGGCTCGATAGGTTGAGTCGAGTCACTTTGTTTGCCCGATCGTCGATGAGAAAGTATCATTCCAAAAGAATGGTTTGTTTGTAATCGGCTAAATGTGAAGTAAAGTGATGGAAATAGGTTCACAATAGGTTAAGTATGATATGGATAGGTCGGCTACAAGAAAATAAGATAGATAATTTGATGGGTTCGATTTAACAAATAAAGAAAGATAGATAAGATAGAAGGTGGAATGGTTAAACGAACTCAAGCTTAAAGATCGATTCGATACTATAGCGAGTATCGCCTCGGAACTTATATGACTTAAGTGAAATATAGGAATAGGTTGATGGACCTCGACCCGCTACTTAGCAAAGCAGGAACCGAAGGTATATGTAGATGGACGAACACTATACCAGGGTTGGTGATAAGTTCAAAAATAAGTTCGGGATGGCGCCACTAGCACGCTAGATAAGTCACTCGAGACTCGTACAAAATTGGAGTGGAAGTTAACCTCAAAGAAACAAAGTTTCATTCAAATAAAATGGCAAAAGTCCCAAATACAACTAAGGAGCTTCATATTTATAGCTCAAATACAATGCTAGTCGAATGGACATTTAAGCACATGAACAGACAGTTCGGTTTAGCTTTAATGAGTTGAAAGTTAAAGGAAAATTCCAGGTAGCTTCCTTGTGCTTTGTAGACGTCAACAGCCAGCTTCTAAAGGCTTTGGAATCAGCTGAGATAAATGGAGGTGCCTTGGGAGCTGATTGGAACTTGGTAGGTTTGGCCAATACTTTGATGAGCTATTAAAAGATTGCTTTGATTAGCTGAATAGTCTTGTAAGCTTTAATGGTAACTTGTGGCGTTGGAAAGTCACCAATGTGAACAGCCAATATTGAACTGCCCTTTAGGTGTGAAAGCTCAAAGCCGAATGGTCTCAAGGTGTGAAAATAACCTTCAGCTGAATTAAACAAATGTGGAAGCTTTGGTGACCCTTGCAATGCACGATGGACTGTTTAGGAGATAGCAACCAGCAGCCTTTATCTTAAATACAAGTCTTCTTTAAATGCTGCTGACACACTCCCTCAATTGGGCGGCACATTGATGGCTGTTGAGTTGATCGAAAAATAGCACATGGAGAAGAGGAAACAACAACTGGTTTAATGACATTCATTGTCCCTTGAGCTCCACAAAAGAGGATCATGGGAAGGAGGAATCAACACTCCTTTAATGTCATCCCATGCTTGAAAATGGAGAAGTTAGTAGAACCATTAATGTTGTCCATACATGCCTTCTTAATTTCTTACTTTTGCAATGACCGAGAGTTTGCTTAGGTAAAGTAATCAGCAATGTCATACCCAATTTTTAGCCCGGGCCCAAAACCATAAATGAAGCCCAAATTACAAACTCAAATCCATTTACATCAGACTCACTAAGTACAAATATTACAAACCCAATACCTAAGCCCATTACCCTAACCCACTAGCCTAAAGCACCAAAAAAACAAACAGCAAAAACCCTAGGCAGTTGGCAGCGAACTAACGCCGCAGCAGCCCTTACACGTTGCAGCAACTTCGCCCACGTTCAACAATCTCCATGCACACCGCGCACCACGCACGTTCTTCCTACAAAAGAACCACGAACAGCAACAATGGTAGAAAAATAGCAATAAAAGCTGAAATATCTTTTATTTTATTATTTTATTATTTATTTTACGATATTTTTAGTTTTTTCATTTCTGGCTACAAAAAGGCCGAATTAAATTTGTAAAAGAGGGAGATGAAGGTTGTATTAGAAAGATATTAAAAAAATACGAAAGAAAAGAATAAAAAAACAAATTTTGAAGGTGATTTGTTCTTTCCAGGTTTTTCTTTTACTGTTTCTATTTTTCGTCTCATCTTTTTTTTATATTTTATTTCATTTAAAAAAACAAAAAGTAAAAGAAAGGGAGGAGATTCTTACCAGCAGAGGCGTACCGTCGTGATACGATCCCGCTCGAGAACACCCTTGGATCAGCTTCCCTAGCAAGGCTTGTCGTCTTTTGCAAGCTGACCTAGCTCAAATTTAGCTTGTTGAGCTTAAATAAGCTCGATTCTAGCTCAATGAACTCATTTTCCATCTTTTTATTTTATTTGATTTACTTGCTGGAATAAATTTCATGCTTTAAATTAAGTTAGTTAATATAGTTTCAGCTCATAAATATGTCTCAATTTGAATTCTAGCCCAAATTCATGTCATGTTCATTCCTTAAAGGTGAAGATTATGGCTGGTCAATTTTGCTCATACATGAATTAATCAAGAGGAACAAATCTGTCCATTTATGCACTCTAAAGGGAATTGTACGAGATTTAATGTCATGCCTTGAATCTCCAAGATACATGCTCCAAGTTCATGACTAATAAGCTCATTAATTCAGCCCATGTACCAGCACATACATGCATCGAAAGAAGAGGCTGAATCAGTTAAATGCCAATTGCCCATCTATGTGCTCAAGACGCCATTATGAATCAATTAAAGCATATGCATGGCACCTTCACCTTCAAGAACGTCCAAGGGGGGAGTTGACACATAAATTTAGCACATTGAATGAATAATGTGCATGCACAAAGAGGAGGACTGAACGTCCAAGGGGGGAGTTGATACGACCACGGCCCGGGCACATTTTTCGATCAGCTCCATAAGTATTTCTTGCACACCCATGCGAGCTAAATTAGCTCAATTGCATCTCACTGAGCTTTGTTTAGCTCGTTTCCAGCTCAATGGGATCGTTTTGCTCAATTTGAGTTTATTTTAATTCTTATAATTTCATTTGCTGAAATAAATTGAATAAGTTAGTTTATTTATTTAATTCAGCTCAAATAAGTGTTAGTAAATTAATATGTTTAAATCTGAACATCTTTAATAATTTTTGAGTTTAATTGATTATGTTTTATTTATTACATCTATTTAATATGCTGAATTTATTAATGTTTTTTATTAGTTTCAGCCGAATTAAGGAGTAGTATTAAATGTGTCTTAAGTTCTTTAAAAGTGACGAATTTATTGTTGTTTTTATTGTCCAGCCGAAATTAATATGTTAATTAACTTGTTTGTTTCATGCATGAGTTAATTATGTATTAAAGGAGGCTGCCGAATTTAATGAGGTTTAATTTATGTCTTGACCGAATTTATTTTGTGTCTGCAGGTAATTAATTCAGCTGGAAACAACTACTTAATGGCAAAGGAGACATGCATTTAAGTTGCTGTTCTACATGCAAGGAACGGCATTTAAAGGGAAGCATAGACATTCATTTAAGGTGATGTTCAACAGCAGCAATAAAGGAGGTGTTGGCCGAATTTAATGTAAAGCATAGACATGCATTTAAGGTGCTGTTGGGCATGCAAGATTCGACCATTTAATGAGCATAAGCTGCTGATTTCTTTTCCCCATATGTTTTTTTCGTGAACCTCAAAGGGGCTGCCGTTTCACTCTTCAAAGCTCCTTGGAAGACGCCACTAGTGGCTTTGTACACTCCCTTGGCCGAACCTGGCATGCCTTTTTCAGTTCAAGGCTCTTCGTGCACAGCAAAGGACTTATCAAGGGCTGCTGTTTCTTATTTCCTATGAGCCTTTTTCGTGGAGATCAATGGACATTAAAATGAGTTAATTGAGCTGCTGTAAATGCCTTCCTCGGGTTTTCCAATACCTTTAAAGTGCCGCCCATTCCATTCTTTTCCCCAAGTTGGCCTTTGAGCTCCCCAAGCAACCATAAGGGCTTTCACACAAGTTGGACGAATTTAGGCCAATCTAAACAATTCTATTCAGCCATTTCAGCTCAACCATCACCTCATTAATTCAAGGCTATTAGAAGACATCAAAAGGCTGTCCATTGACGTCCCCAAAGCTAGGAATCTACAAGGAAACTTCAAGGGACGTTCTAGGAAGCTACATGAAATTTTCAATTCATTTGTTTTGAAAATAAGCTGACTTTTTAGCTGCTCAAGTGTCCATTCGGCTACCTTAGGAATTTAGCTATAAATAGTTTACTTTGTAATTGTTTTGGGGTTAGACAATATATTTTTAAAACTTATATGAAATTTGTTTACTTTGTGAGTTTGTTTTCAACTATCATTGTTCTCCAAGGACTGGTTAGACTTATCAAGTAACCCTTGTGGTGTCAGCCCGTTTTTTTATTTCGAACTTATCACTTTGCACCCAAAGTGTGGCGTTCAAGTTATACCGAGGTTCCTATCAATATTGATAGTGGGTCGAGGTTGCGTTTCTATTACCTACCTTCCTAACCGTTACCATCTCAACCTAAGCATTCGTATAAGTTTCGGGATAACACACTTATATTGTGTTAGATCAACTTGAATACTTGGTTTACGTTCACCTAACAATCTCCATTCATTCTATAACCTCTTTGAACCAATTTGAGCCTTTATTCTTTCTTTCTTAACCTATCTTCGACAAACCTTAATATTACTCCAATTCACGATCGGGCACATCAACGACTCGACTCTATCACCGAGGCCGGGGCGTATCATTTGGTATCAAAGCTAGCTGAATCGAAGTAAGATCGACATTTTCGGTATTACGGTATTGTAAAAAAAATAAAAAAAAACTTGAAAAAAAATTCGAAAAAAAATTCAAAAAAAAAGTTTGTATTCAATTTATTTTTACTTTTTGTATTTAGTATTGAAAAAAAAAGAAGAAAAAAATTCAGAATTAAAAAAAAAAGAAGAAAAAAAGAAAAATTCATTGTTGTTGAATTGTAAAGGTGTATGTTGCTGCCCGAAGGACCATATCTATATAGCCGCACTTAACCATTTCTATTTTGTTTGATAGCCTACCATTTCCGACATCATTACCCACCAAGCCAAATCAATTTTGTAAGCCGACGCCAAACGGTATTGATTCGTCGACTTAGTTTGCGAAGAACTTCGAGAGGCAAAAAATCGAGTGGAAAAAGGCAAGAGTGATTGGTGAGACCATTTGAGAGCAGTAAAAGCCAAGTTGTGTGAATTTTCTTTGCGAGTGAAACGTGAGATTTTTGTGGTGAGCAATTAAATCATGTCTCAAGAAGAATTTTCCGAATCAGAATTCCAATATTTGATGCAAGAAATGTGTAGAATGGTAAAATTAAAATTTGATAAATTGCATTATCGTTTGGACCGAGTGGAGGAAAAGGCCTGACGGAAACAAAATCTACCAAGTCAAGAAACGGAGTTAAGATCATCCCGACGACACTACTCGACAAGAGACTTTTATCAAGACTTCTATTCAACAAGGCGTTCGAGACCAAGAGAAGCAAACTCCGAGCTTGAGTCCTTCCGAGATGATAAACGAAAAGGTAAACATGTCTCTACAAGTGCCTCAATTTATTCATCTACAAAGGATTATTTACAAAGAGGCAAACGTGTTTCAAGAGTGTCAAAGTACTCGGCTACGAAAGATCTATCACAAAGAGAAGATTGCCATTTGTATGAAGAACCCTTTTCTTATTCTCAACAAAAGGTTTCTCATTTTGATGATTTATACTTTTGTAATGACATCGAAACATCATGTGAAAAAGAAAAAGAGTGCGAGCGAGAAAATGAAAAAGAAAAAGAAATGAAAGAAAAAGAAGATGAGTGTGAGATAGAAAAGAAAATTGAAAATGAGATTGAGAATAAAAACGAGTGTGAAAAAGAAAAGAAAACTGAAAAAGAGAGTGAGATTGAAGAAAGAAACGAGAGTACAAAAGAAATGAGTGATGTGATAAAAGAAAGAGGATTTGAAAAAGAGTTTGAAAAAGAAACTAGTGAAAAAGACGAGAGAGAACAAGAAAAAGTGAGTGTTGTTTTAACTAACCCACATGTAAGTTGTCCTTGTTCTGTTTCTTCTTTTCAGATTCCTAAAGATTCGTGTGACGAGTTTCAATTACAATATTTCCCTGATGAGAGGCGATTCAAGTTGATTCAGAAAGGAATGATCGTAAATGACCCTAGTCCACCAGCGCCTTAAGGTAAGCACAGTAAGGGTTCTATGCTAGTTGAGCTTCAACAAATTCATATGCATGATAATGGTGAAATTGCCGAAGACTTAGTTAGTAAGAGACTTTCCTATCCTGATTTGTCTAAGTATCAATTTTTGATTGGATTGAAGAGTTTTCCTCATGATATGTCTGGTGTTGACAGGTTTGATGATGAAGCAAGCTTAAAACCACACAAACAAAATTTGGGCTTATGTGATAAAAAGTTGACATCTAATCTATTTGCTTGTGTTGATCATGTTAATTATCTAAATTGTGGTGTGAAATTTTCTTGTTTACATGTGCGAATGAAATATGAAGGGTTTGATTGCTCGAATGTATGTATGCCTAACTCCTATTTGCTTGACATATGTGATGTCTTGGTGAAGATGAAATTCTTGTTGCATTGTGAAACAACCAATGAAAATCGCGTTTTTAAACCTGGGGTATATATTCCTAAGCTGACGTCAAACCAAGGTGAGTATCAAAATTGTGTTTTGAATCAATATGTTAGCTTTGTTTTTGACCCCGGAGATTATTTTTATTTGTTCTTGTTAAAAGGGCTTGGATTTTGTAATTCTAACCTTCGAGATTATGCCTTTCGACTGTTTTGTGGTTCGGGTTTGTTTCTATCTATGAACTTTTTGATTCATTTTGGAAAGGTAAGACCGAATTTCATTTTTGATCCTGGCATTGGGTTAAGCATCCCAATTTTGAATAAGCATCTGAAAAGATCATTTGTGTTTATAATTTTTAGTGTCTCTAATTCCTTTCATTCTCGTGTAGGTGGCACTCTAAATTGTTTCCCTCTTAAAGAGGGAGGGCGTGGAAATAATTCAATTTCTTATCAAACCATTTGTGATTTCCAAAGTTTTGGAAATGATTCTATTCAGATCATGAACAAAAGGGTTCGAGATCTTGAAAAATTTTTCTCGAGCAAATGGCCCGATTTGAGGACAAATCGCCTTAAAGAGGGAGGGGATGATACGACCACGGCCCGGACACATTTTTCGATCAGCTCCATAAGTATTTCTTGCACACCCATGCGAGCTAAATTAGCTCAATTGCATCTCACTGAGCTTTGTTTAGCTCGTTTCCAGCTCAATGGGATCGTTTTGCTCAATTTGAGTTTATTTTAATTCTTATAATTTCATTTGCTGAAATAAATTGAATAAGTTAGTTTATTTATTTAATTCAGCTCAAATAAGTGTTAGTAAATTAATATGTTTAAATCTGAACATCTTTAATAATTTTTGAGTTTAATTGATTATGTTTTATTTATTACATCTATTTAATATGCTGAATTTATTAATGTTTTTTATTAGTTTCAGCCGAATTAAGGAGTAGTATTAAATGTGTCTTAAGTTCTTTAAAAGTGACGAATTTATTGTTGTTTTTATTGTCCAGCCGAAATTAATATGTTAATTAACTTGTTTGTTTCATGCATGAGTTAATTATGTATTAAAGGAGGCTGCCGAATTTAATGAGGTTTAATTTATGTCTTGACCGAATTTATTTTGTGTCTGCAGGTAATTAATTCAGCTGGAAACAACTACTTAATGGCAAAGGAGACATGCATTTAAGTTGCTGTTCTACATGCAAGGAACGGCATTTAAAGGGAAGCATAGACATTCATTTAAGGTGATGTTCAACAGCAGCAATAAAGGAGGTGTTGGCCGAATTTAATGTAAAGCATAGACATGCATTTAAGGTGCTGTTGGGCATGCAAGATTCGACCATTTAATGAGCATAAGCTGCTGATTTCTTTTCCCCATATGTTTTTTTCGTGAACCTCAAAGGGGCTGCCGTTTCACTCTTCAAAGCTCCTTGGAAGACGCCACTAGTGGCTTTGTACACTCCCTTGGCCGAACCTAGCATGCCTTTTTCAGTTCAAGGCTCTTCGTGCACAGCAAAGGACTTATCAAGGGCTGCTGTTTCTTATTTCCTAAGAGCCTTTTTCGTGGAGATCAATGGACATTAAAATGAGTTAATTGAGCTGCTGTAAATGCCTTCCTCGGGTTTTCCAATACCTTTAAAGTGCCGCCCATTCCATTCTTTTCCCCAAGTTGGCCTTTGAGCTCCCCAAGCAACCATAAGGGCTTTCACACAAGTTGGACGAATTTAGGCCAATCTAAACAATTCTATTCAGCCATTTCAGCTCAACCATCACCTCATTAATTTAAGGCTATTAGAAGACATCAAAAGGCTGTCCATTGACGTCTCCAAAGCTAGGAATCTACAAGGAAACTTCAAGGGACGTTCTAGGAAGCTACATGAAATTTTCAATTCATTTGTTTTGAAAATAAGCTGACTTTTTAGCTGCTCAAGTGTCCATTCGGCTACCTTAGGAATTTAGCTATAAATAGTTTACTTTGTAATTGTTTTGGGGTTAGACAATATATTTTTAAAACTTATATGAAATTTGTTTACTTTGTGAGTTTGGTTTCAACTCTCATTGTTCTCCAAGGACTGGTTAGACTTATCAAGTAACCCTTGTGGCGTCAACCCGTTTTTGTATTTCGAACTTATCACTTTACACCCAAAGTGTGGCGTTCAAGTTATACCGAGGTTCCTATCAATATTGATAGTGGGTCGAGGTTGCGTTTCTATTAACTACCTTCCTAACCGTTACCATCTCAACTGATACGACCCGCCCCCGGGAATGGCTATTGTTTCAGACTACAAGCGAGGCTCATCGTTTTTAGAAGCTAGACGTAGCTCAATTTTATTTTTGTAGAGCTTCATTTAGCTCATTTCCAGCTCCTTCAAGTTCAATGAGCTTGAACTAGCTCAATTTCAGCTCAATATATTTAAAACCTTTATTATAGTAGCTGAACTAATTATTTGCGTCATTTAATTAGTTTATTACAGCTCAATTAATTTTTATTGTTTAATTGGTCTTAAATCTGGACGAATTTAAATAAGCATGTTAAATATGTTTTTCTTACATGTTATTAAGTCATATTAATTCCTACAGCCTATAAATATGTTTTTATGCATGTTTTTAATGTGTCAACTTTATTACTTGTTTTAATTATGTCCTAAGGCTGCCGAATTTAATGTGCAGAATTTTAGTGTTAATTTAATGTGTCTAAACATGTATTTGATTGATTTGATGAATGTTGCTGCAGGTACATTACCCATGAATGTCCTTGGTGCATGAAAGGTATTAAAAGGAGGTACATGAAGGGGACGGCACATGCATGAATGGGAAAATGAAGTTGGTTGCTGGTTGAAGTTTCCTAAGTGACCATTCAGCCGAATTTATTACTTTCACATTGCTGGATACATCTTGGCTGTTTGGTTCAAGGTGTTCATATTCAAGGACTCTTCAAAACTTGGTTTTCACACTTGAAGTGACTACTCAACATCTCCTTAATTGCTGGTAATTTTTCAGCAATGGTTGCCAATTAAATGAACTCCTTTAAGCACATCAACCGAATGTAGCTGCTACCATGTATTTACTCAAGTTCCAAGTTCAATTATCCATCTAGAAGATGACTATTGGAGCTCCCCATTCAGCCTAACCTATCCATTGACATTAAAGGAACTCATTTGCTTAATACTTAAGAATTCATGTGAATATTCGGCTAGCTCAGTATTTGTCTATAAATAGTTGTTAAATTCATTTTGTAAAGGACTTTTGGAACCTTAATGAAATGCTGTCAATTTGTTGAGAGAACTCTTCTCTTGAATTTCGTCCAAAAACTTCGTTGACTTATCTAAGTAGTTAGTGGCGTCAACCGTTTTTGTTCAATCGAACTTATCACATTTACGTGTGGCGTTCAACCCAAATTATACCAAGGTTCCTATCTTTGATAGATAGTGGGTCGAGGTCCTTTACATCCGTTTCATCCACTTTAAAGACATATAAGATTCGGGTCAACATTTCCCTTAGTGTTGGTTCATTCTTGTTTTTAAGCCTATCTTTCCATTTCACCTTAAACTGAAAATTCCATACCTTTAATATTTGTTTTCTTTCTTTCTTAGCCGAAATACCTTACCAACCATTTCCTTTTAACCTTAAATGAACCATTAACACCTTCATTGAACAAATATAACTCTTTGATTCAAGACGAACGAAACTTCATCGTTAGGACGATCAAGCAACAAACACGACTCAAAATTCATCCACGAGGCCGGGGTCGCATCATCAACCTAAGCATTCGTATAAGTTTCGGGATAACACACTTATATTGTGTTAGATCAACTTGAATACTTGGTTTACGTTCACCTAACAATCTCCATTCATTCTATAACCTCTTTGAACCAATTTGAGCCTTTATTCTTTCTTTCTTAACCTATCTTCGACCAACCTTAATATTACTTCAATTCACGATCGAGCACATCAACGACTCGACTCTATCACCAAGGCCGGGGCGTATCAGGAGTTGACACATAAATTCAGCACATTGAATGAATAATGTGCATGCACAAAGAGGAGAACCAATTTTCAAGGTGCATGCTGCCATTCATGACTTAGGTCATCATTAAAGCTTTTATTAAGAGGGATGCATGTCCCATGCATCTAGCATTCAGCCAAGGGGGATTAAAGGGAAATTAAAGGCTGGACATTCATGGACTTAAGGATTCTTCATGGCTAAGTATGCATGCACATACCAATGGGGAAGAAAGTGTCTATTCAGCTAATGCATGAATCTGCTGAATTCATGAACCATCTTTAATGTTTTAGTGTGAACCCTTTTAATTGTTGTGTGAACACATCAGTAGCCGAATTTCAATAGGCATTTTAGAGCCTATAAATAGTTGCTTTTGTAATCATTTTAAGGTTAGAACTTTTGACATTTTATTAAATGAACTATTGTTCCTGTGAGGTTTTCTCCTCTCCAATTTCGTACGAGTCTCGATTTGGCTTATCTAGCGTGCTAGTGGCGTCAACCGAACTCCTTTCGAACTTATCACCTATCCTGGTGTGGCGTTCATCCATTTCAATATACCTTCGGTTCTTACTTTGTTAAGTAACGGGTCGAGGTCCATATTCCTGTTTCCATCTTTTCACCTTAAACCATATAAGATTTGGGGCGATACTCATTATATTATTGAAACTTTCTTGACGTTTAAGTTCTATTTTCCATCTCCATAAATTACCTTTTCTATCCTACCTTGTTTCTAATCTAAACCGAACCTACGAACACCAAACCACTCATCTAAACCCCTTTCAAAGCTTCCGCAAACCTTAGCCTAAATCACCCAATTTTGACAACTCCAACTACTCCTCGTCGACGATTGGGCAATCAAGTGAATCGACTCAATCAACCGAGCCAGATCACATCACGTCAACATCATTTTCTTCGCTTCGTCCAAATCGAAGTTAAAAGGGGGGATTTCGGCGTAAAGAACAGGGGAGAGGATGAAGCAGTTCCTGTGATTGCTGTTGCTGCAAATGGAATAGGGTTTTAATTAGAGTTTGAAATGGTTTTTAAGCATTGATAGGTTATTTATGTTTTTAATCCTTTCATTTCTTCCCTTATTTCAAAACCATTGGTTTTTTTTGTTTTCCAATTTTTCCATGAAATATTGAATCTGTTTTCTTTTAATCCAATGTTGCGCAGCGTTTTGGAAGGGTGGGATTAATTTCCCTTTTGGCCCTTCATGTTACTCGCATTTTGCAAATTTGTCCTTTGTTTTAATTTGTTTTCGTTTTTTTCAATTTTGTTTTGACTTTAACTTAATCCTTTGTATTTGTTTTACTAATTATGTTTAATATTAGTTTGTTAATATTACTATTATTATTAAGCTACTGTTATTATTGTTATTGTATTATATATCACTATTTTTTTAGTATTATTGATTACTGTTATATTTATTTATATTTTCACTTATTTTCCAAGAATATATATGTTATTTTACTACATACTACTTTATTTTAGAATTACTTTGTATATAATTTTACTTCAAGGTATTTTATATATTAATTATTTTAAAATTATTTTCATATAACATTTATTTAGATTTCTATTGCTTATTAAATCATTTTATTCATCTTAGTTTATATTTTATTTTTATTATTATTATTTCGTTTTTCACTTATTATTGCAAATTTATGTATATGTTAATATGTATATATTATTATACCAAGTTCCCCATTTCATATGTACTATTTACCTAGACTCGTATATTTATATATATATTCTATATCTTGTGTTGATTTTCTTCCTATTTTTTTATATTTTTCCACTCATGTAGAGTCTATTTTTAATTCTACTTTAAATCTATTTCAAACTTATACATATTTTTTTAAAAAATCATTGTATATTTGATTTATTATTTCAATCTCCATTTTTTAAGCCATTGATTTTCTAGAATTTCTTTTAGAACTTGTACATTTTATGTCGGTCAATTTGCTTAGTACCGTTTTAGGGTTAACTCCTAGTTTATTGGTATGCTAATTAATTAAATACATTTTTGAGTCGGCTTTATAACATGTTTCGAAATTTCGAGAAATTATGCCCTAACTTACGGGGTCTCAGTTTTCTTGTTAATTCGAAATGTCCTTTTTATTTTCAAAATATTTGGTATTCACGATTCTCGATGTAACAGCTCAAATTTGGGGCTAGTTAGAATAGTGGTTTCGGGACTACAAATTCAATGAGGAAAAATTTATTTTTATGGTCTACAACTTCACAAAATAATTTCGTAAAAATTTCATTCGAAAATTTTGACGTTTGGGCATTCAATTTAGCCAAAAGGACTAAATTGTAAAAAGTACAAAAGTTGAGTTTCAAACAAAGTAGTAAAGGACTCACATGATCACCACAATTAATTAAATTGAGATGTTTATATGAAAATTTGTTGTTATGTAGAATCGAGTTTCGTAATTGCCGGTTAAACACGGCTTCACCTTTAAACTTGTCAACGCAAAGATTTGTTTTGGAAAAGCTCATCTCACCACCATTTGAGATTACAACACTAATTGATGAAGGAAAATCAACCACTTTTTGGCACGGAGCTTTTACAAAGATGAAGTTTTTGATATTATATCTACCCTCATTCAAGGAAGATAGTGGAAATTCAAGTGCTAGGTGTTCCTTACCTATCTTACCTTCGGGCTCGTGTGGTTCGATTTCAACTTCATCCTTACCTTTTTCAGTCATGCAAAAACGTCGCTCGTCAGGAAGATATTGAAGTTGATAATTGTCACAGGGATTTCTCGGAACCTGAAAAGAAGGAACAGAACAAAAGCAAACATCACGAGGGTTAGTTAAAATTTCGTTCTCTTTTTCTTGTTCTCGCTCACTATCTTCATTTTCTCTCGTTTCTTTTTCAACATCTTTTTCTTTTTCAATTTTTTTCTCAATCTCAATTGCTTTTTCAATTTTATTTTCTTTGTTTCCTTTTTCTCTCACTTTTTCGATTTCTTTTTCTTTTTCGTTTTCTATTTCTTTTTCACTTTCTTTTTCTTTTTCTTTTTCTTCCTCTTCATTTTTATTACAATGTGAGGACAATACAAAAGAATCAAAAAGATAATCATTTGGCTCAAAGCAAGAGAAACTATTTTCGTAGTCTTCTCGTCCATTTCTTCGGGAACAATCCTTCGGGAAGGACTTCTTTGAAGCATACGAGGAATAACTCGTGCTTTCTCGTTCGTCATATCGAGAAGTCGCAAGCTCAAAGATTTCTTCTCTTTTTCTGAAATTCCTTGATGAGTAGGAATCTCGATAAGAATTTCTTAGTGATATGATCTCGGTTTAGTAGTTGAGTCCGAGTCGTTTGATTCCCGATCGTAAACGAAGAAGTAGATTAGACGAGAAGGAGTTAGAATATATTTGTGTACAAAGAAGTAAGATAAGTTCGTGCAAAGTTGGATGTGGATTTGGTTTAAGTCGAAATGGTATGAATAGAATGGAAGAGTTCGGTTTAGGATAATTAAGAAATGGTATTTGGTTTTGGTACGTTTTGGTATTTGGGAATTGGTACGAAATGGTATGGAATTGGTATGAAATGGTATGGTATTTGGTACGAATTGGTAAATGGTTCAAAGAGGTCAAGAATGAACCAACACTAAAGAAAAGTGTCGACCCGAAACTTATAGGACCTAAATGAATTGGAAATGGTTAAAAAGAACCTTGACCCGATACTTAGGAAAGTATGAACCAAAGGTATCAACGGTGAATGCCACACTCGGGTTAAGGAGTGATAAGTTCGGAAAAGACTCGGAAAGACGCCACTAAAAGCTTAGATAAGTCTTACGGGCCTCGAACGAAATTTGAGAGAAAATGCCTCACAAATTTGGCAGCAATTCGCTAATTAAAATGTCAAAAGTCCTTTACAAAGTAAAAAATTCAGCTATTTATAATAATCTCCTAAGTTAGCCGAATGGTCTCTTTCAATCCTTAAGGAGTAAGCAAATGAACCACTTGAATGTGCTAGCTAGATTCGGCTGAACTTGACAAGCTTCTAGAACTCCCATTGAACCTTGGTCACTTTGAATGGTGCATGAAGAAGTTAAATTCGGCCAATGTACATAAATGAACTCATTTAAGTTGTATCTTTTGCTGAAAAGTGACCAGCCATTAAGAGGGATTTGAATGGCCAAATGAAGTGTGAACACTCGGTTTCAAAGAGTCTTTGTGTGTGAACATTCCAAACCGAAAAGCCAAGAGTGTGAACTTCATGTGTGAACGGCATTATGCTGGTTCTTGAATCATTTAAAATCAGCTGAACATTCCTCATGCATGTAACGCCACATTCATTGAACCTATGATGCATGCACCTAGCTTAAATGCTTCCACCCACATTCGACCAACCTACACAACATGAACAAATGAATTTAGTTGATCATTATTCAGCTGAATCATATTAAAAACGAAATTTAGACAACATTAATCCAAATAATTAAAACAAAACTCAATTAATTAAACTAAGTCTAATTAATTCAGTTTGGACAAGACACATTAAAACATGTATTAAGACTTATTTATAAGTTGTAGGAATTTAATTTGACTTAATAACATATAAGAAAAACACAATTAATCATGCATAATTAAATCCAACCAGATTTTAAACCAAATAAATAATGAATATTAATTGAGCTGTAATAAACTAATTAAATGACTCAAATAATTATTTCAGCTACTATAATAAGGTCTTAATGAAATTGAGCTAGTTCGAGCTCATTGAGCTTGAAAGGAGCTGGAAACGAGCTAAATGAAGCTCCACAAAATAAGATTGAGCTACGTCCAGCTTGCAAACACGACGAGCCTCGCTTGTAGGCTGATGCAATGGCCGTTCCCAAGGGCAGGTCGTATCACTTAGCGAACTATCTTTGGATGTACATCGCCGTGATGATCTCGACTCCGTTTCTTGACTCGATAGAGTTTGCTTCTGTTGGGATTTTTCCTCCACTCGGTCTAAACGTCTTTTTAATGGACCTAGCTTCCTTTCAAGCATTCGGTCCATCTCGTTCACCAAATACTGAAATTCATCAATCGAAAAGGTTTCTCGAGACATGATTAAGTAATGACAAGAAAAGTGTTAAACAAAATAAAGAAAATAAATACCTTACCACAAACCTCACAAGTTCGCTCACAAAGAAAAAAATTCACTCACTCTTGTGTTTCAACTCTTTGTTAGGCTGTTGCTCGCTCTAATGTACTCACCACTCATGCCTTTTCCACTCGTCTGACTCTTGTGAATTTGTATTTTGTTTCAAAAAGACTTATTGCAGCTTAGAGGGTCGGCTTCAAATGGGTGCAAAGGATAACGTTAGGGTGTATAGGGTAGGTTGAAACAAGGAAAGTAAAAATCAAAGTATGTGTGGCATTTTTTTGGGGGGGTAGAAAAAATGGTAGAATGAACGGATGATCGAAAATAATAAAAGATGAAAACAAAATAAAACTCGCAAGACTTTTCACTTCTATCTTTTTTTTATACTTTTCGTTTTTTTTTTTTGAATTTTCATAACTTTTTTTCTTATAACACTTCAAATACAATATAATGAATTCAAGAAGAATAAAATACAACTTGATTTTTTTATTTTTTATTTTTATTTTTATTTTTTATTTTATTTCACGTTACGAACCTACTCCGAGCTTGATACGAACGTCGGCGCTCCTCGTTTTAGTAGCTCTGATACCAAATGATGTGAACTGGCCCGGGTTGATCGAGTCATTTTACGTAGTTGCCCGATCGTCGACGAGGAGTATCATACCAAAGGAATGGTTTGTTTGTAATTGGCTAAAATATGAAGTAAAGTGATGGATATAGGTGCACAAAAAGGTTAAGTAGGATATGGATAGGTTCGGCAACAAGGAGATTAACGAAGATGGTAAATTTGTTTGGCTCGGTTTAAGGATAAACTAATAAAGATAAAATATAGAATATTCGGTGGGGATGGATAAGTGATCTTAAACACCAGAAACGATTCAACACTAAAGAGAACGCCACACCAAAATAAGGTGATAAGTTCGAAAGAGAACGATTGACGCCACTAGCGCACTAGATAAGTTAGATCGAAACTCGTACAAATTTAGAGAGGAGAAAACTCACTCTTTGAACAAAGTTCATTCACAAATGATCAAAAGTCAAAAGTCTTTTTACAATGAAAATAATCAACTATTTATAGCCATGACATTGGCTAGCCGAATGGACAGGCAAAGATGCTGAATGGTCAGCAAAATTAAAGCTAAATAGGCTGGAAAATTCTATGAAGCTTCCTAGAACGTCCTTGCGAAGTTTCTTAGCTTGGAAGGTTCAATAGTCAGCTTCTAGATGGAGTCCATTCAGCTGAGCATTAATGGAAGGATGGTGAGCTGAAGTGTCTTGGTAGATTCGACCTAGGTGCTTGAATGGCTTTAATTGAAGTTCCTTGTCAGCTGAATAATTTGGCCTAAAATTTATTCCAGCAAGTAAATCAAATAAAATAAAAAGATGGAAAATGAGTTCATTGAGCTAGAATCGAGCTTATTTAAGCTCAACGAGCTAAATTTGAGCTAGGTCAGCTTGCAAAAGACGACAAGCCTCACTTGGGAAGCTGATCCAAGGGTGTTCTCGAGCGGGATCGTATCACGACGGCACGCCTCTGCTGGTAAGAATCTCCTCCCTTTCTTTTACTTTTTCATTTTTTTAAATGAAATAAAATACAAAAAAAGATGAGACGAAAAATAGAAACAGTAAAAGAAAAACCTGGAAAGAACAAATCACCTTCAAAAATTTGTTTTTTAATATCTTTCTAATACAACCTTCATCTCCCCCTTTTACAAATTTAATTTGGCCTTTTTGTAGCCAGAAATGAAAAAACTAAAAATACCGTAAAATAAAAAATAAAAAAATAAAATAAAAGATATTTCAGTTTTTACTGCTATTTTTCTACCATTGTTGCTGTTCGTGGTTCTTTTGTAGGAAGAACGTGCGTGGTGCGCGGTGTGCATGGAGACTGCTGAACGTGGACGAAGTTGCTGCGACGTGCGGGGGCTGCTCGGCACTAGTTCGCTGCCAACTGCCTAGGGTTTTTGCTGTTTGTTTTTTTGGTGCTTTAGGCTAGTGGGTTAGGGTAATGGGCTTAGGTATTGGGTTTGTAATATTTGTGCTTAATGAGTCTGATGTAAATAGATTTGAGTTTGTAATTTGGGCTTCATTTATGGTTTTGGGCCCGGGCTAAAAATTGGGTATGACATTGCTGCTTGCTTTACCTAAGCAAACTCTCGGCCATTTGCAAAAGTAAGAAATTAAGAAGGCATGTATGGACAACATTAATGGTGCTGCTAACTTCTCCATTTTCAAGCATGGGACGACATTAAAGGAGTGTTGATTCCTCCTTCCCATGATCCTCTTTTGTGGAGCTCAAGGGACAATGAATGTCATTAAACCAGTTGTTGTTTCCTCTTCTCCATGTGCTATTTTTCGATCAACTCAACAGCCATCAATGTGCCACCCAATTGAGGGAGTGTATCAGCAGCATTTAAAGAAGACTTGCATTTAAGATAAAGGCTGCTAGTTGCTATCTCCTAAACAGCCCATCGTGCATTGCAAGGGTCACCAAAGCTTCCACATTTGTTTAATTCAGCTGAAGGTTATTTTCACACCTTGAGACCATTCGACTTTGAGCTTTCACACCTAAAGGGCAGTTCAATATTGGTTGTTCACATTGGTGACTTTCCAACTCCACAAGTTACCATTAAAGCTTACAAGACTATTCAGCTAATCAAAGCAATCTTTTAATAGCTCATCAAAGTCTTGGCCGAACCTACCAAGTTCCAATCAGCTCCCAAGGCACCTCCATTTATCTCAGCTGATTCCAAAGCCTTTAGAAGCTGGCTGTTGATGTCTACAAAGCACAAGGAAGCTACCTGGAATTTTCTTTTAACTTTCAACTTATTAAAGCTAAACCGAATTGTCTGTTCATGTGCTTAAATGTCCATTCGGCTATCATTGTATTTGAGCTATAAATATGAAGCTCCTTAGTTGTATTTGGGACTTTTGCCATTTTATTTGAATGAAACTTTGTTTCTTTGAGGTTAACTTCCACTCCAATTTTGTACGAGTCTCGAGTGACTTATCTAGCGTGCTAGTGGCGTCATCCCGAACTTATTTTCGAACTTATCACCAACCCTGGTGTGGCATTCTTCCATCTACATATACCTTCGGTTCCTGCTTTGCTAAGTAGCGGGTCGAGGTCCATCAACCTATTCCCATATTTCACTTAAGTCATATAAGTTCTGAGGCGATACTCACTATAGTATCGAATCGATCTTTAAGCTTGAGTTCGTTTAACCATTCCACCTTCTATCTTATCTATCTTTCTTTATTTGTTAAATCGAGCCCATCAAATTATCTATCTTATTTTCTTGTAGCCGACCTATCCATATCATACTTAACCTATTGTGAACCTATTTTCATCACTTTACTTCACATTTAGCCGATTACAAACAAACCATTCTTTTGGAATGATACTTTCTCATCGACGATCGGGCAAACTAAGATGACTCGACTCAACCTATCGAGCCAGATCACATCAGTTATCTTCCCAAAATTGAGTGATTAAAGTTGAAACAACTTCTTGGAATTTCGTAGCTCGAGCTCGACTCATTGGACCTTTAGGAAGCTCAATGGGGTCTTGGCTCGAATTCGTTGAGCTCTCAGGCATGGTTACATCATTCCCCCTTCTTCAAAACAACTTGTCCTCAAGTTGAGTCGTTTGTCCACCTAAAAATATTTCTTCTTATGCGGCTCTTCTTGGACGAATGGGGTGAATGGTCTCACGTAGACCTGAAAGAAAGTCACCACTTGACAAGGAAACACATCATCATCAAAGAGTAAAGGATTAAGAAATTGATAAGCTAAAGATGAACCAATCCTTTTTTATTCAGGAACAGATGGTTGATGGCAGAATTGTAAGTAAGAGTTGAGTCTTACTTTTTCAAATTGACTCTCCATGTTCAGCAATAGTGTATGTTTAGGAGTCGATTCTAAAGACATGAGGAAATTATTTGAATAGGCACTTACTCCGTATCTCATTCGATCCAATTGATTCAATCGTACATAATTCATACAACCAAACTGATTTGATATACCACCAACAAACAAAGTGATACGAGTCACAAAGGCCTTAGATGCGTATACGAAGGAAAAAGAAAATCAAGATTCACTTTCTTGTTTTCAAGAAATTCAAGAAACTGAATCTTGGTCCAATTTTGCTGTTTTGAGCAATTTCAAGAATCAAGAAAATCAAGATTTCAAATCTTGGAAATCTTGATCCAAGAAACCGAATCTTGCAACTAAGGCGCATTGGATATCAGTTACGAGCATTAACAAGCCAATTTCAGGAGAGAACAGATTACAAGCCCAAGCTCTTGAGACAAGGCCCAATAAGATGTTCCAAGCCCAATCCAGAAGTTTAAATTAGACTTAGCTGGAAATCAGGCCAAATTGTTAAAGTGGCCCAATTTAATTCTTTAAATACTTAATTTTAATTTTTAGACTTTATGAATAAATTTCTATGTAAAAATTCAGTCCAAGAGGCCCCATTTAAAGGCCTTGGACGAAATTCCCTTTAAAAGTCAAAATTAGGGTTTTTTTTAAGTTTTCCTAGTAGGGCTAGGAAAGTAGTTAGGAGGCCTATATATATGGCTTGGCCAGCCACCCTTAAACACATTGAATTACACTTTAAATCAGATTTTTGTTGAGTGAAAATTCTCTTTGAGTTTTCTCCAAGAATTTTCTCTTGAGTTTTCTTTAGAAGTAGTTTTAACAATCTTTTTGATTGTGGGAGCCATCTTCAGCCTTCTTCCTGCCATTGTTCTTCATTGGAGGGGAGATTAGAGCCGTTTGAAGGGAGTTGTGAAATCTTTCGGGATTTCAAGTCTTCTTAGGACTTTATCTTTATTTTCTTACTGTTCAATCTCTTTTTAATTTTTGCTTGTGTTGATTTCATTATCTAACTTGTTTAAGATTTCTTGTTGCGTTTCCAGCCTTCTTCAACATTAAAGAAACTGATCGGCACCCTTCTTGGCAGCAAGAATTGATTATTAATTCATCTTTTCCATTGATCTTGCCATCTATTCATCACAATTCTGATTAAATTTGGTTTGCTGAATTTTGAGTTTGATTTGCTGTTTTGGATGTTAATCTTTTCAGATTCAGTTTGGGACGCTTATAATCGTTCTTGATTATCAAAGATCATTCTTAATCCATAATTTCCCTCTTTCTTGCTGCACGATTCCTCATTTTAAATCAATTTTCATTATTTTTGTGATCTGTTGAATTAACTTTCTGTTTTGGTGCAATTGACAGATTCAGTTGGATTAGAGACTTCTTTGTAGTTTATTCACGTGTTCTTGACTTCCGAATTCCCTAATAATAAGTGTTTCGATTCTTGGTTAATTCTTTGCTATTTTAGAGTTTTTATTTTAGATCTGGAAATTCTAAGATTTGATCTTTCTGCTTCATTTCAGATCCAAGTGTTTAGCATTCTTCGTAGGAGTTTCTCGTGACTTGGCAACTCAATCTTGGTCCGCGCGCAACCCTCTATCACAAAGTTTCATCAAACAAATGGATTAATTTGAATTGGTAGCCACAAAATATCAAGAAATCACCCAAACCAACATGAGGTCAAAATATCATTTGATCAAAACAGTCATGGTCCATACAAGAAGACAAATTCCATATATCACCTTTACAATCAAATGAACAAAACTTTTTATAAGTTAATGCCTTATCACATAATCGAATAAAAAACACACATTTTTGAAGCATTCGGTCATCTCAAATTGCATCCACAAGTCATTGTTTAAACAAACTGAATTCGAATGATGGGTCAAGAATTGTAAGTTTTCATCACAATCGGGAAAATGAAAAGATTCACTTGTTTCATGATTTTTCATACTTGAACCTTGCAATTGCCGTTTGGCTATAACTTCTCCAACAAACTTATCAACAACATAATTTCCAATAGTGACACTCTCCTTTCCATCTTGTAAAATAATTAGATTATCATCAATCAAAGATTGACAATTAATCACATCGAAATATAGGTCCTTTTTAGGACTCAAGTCATGAACAAAGTCGTCAATACGAGTCAAATGGAGTTGTTTAGGGAAAAGAGAAATCTTACATTGCTTACCATTAGAGGTTGGAAAATGAGAATCGGTTTTATCTTGTTCAATCATTGCAAACCTTCTCTCCTCAAAAATGTAGTCAAGAAAAAAACTTTTTATTTTGATTAACTTGAAATAATGATGAAACACAAAGATAACTTGTGCTTTTCAAAGTGTTGCGTTTACAATCATGAAAGGGATTAATGTCACCATGGAAGATGGACTCAAAGGGTCATGCTGAAACGCTATTCAAACATTGAACGTATAAATCGATACCAGGTTCAAAAGCATGAGTTGATCTTACCCTTTCGAGATGAAACATGAATTTTATGTACAGCCACGTAAAATGATCAAGGAACGTTTTTAAATTGGAATCAAAATTGTCAAATTTTGTTTCCTTAGACAAAGACCAAGCATCAAACAAATTGTTTGCACAAAATTTAGGATGCTTGAGTTTCCCACAAAACGAACCAAAATAGCAAATTCTAGGTTTGAACACACAAGTTTGATTACTTATTCCAAAGTGTAGCAAAAGTTTCATTTTTGTCATTAAATCAAACTTTCCAAACCAAGAAGATTTATGCATACATAGAATCAAACAATCAAACTTCTTTACATTCTTTAGAATAGATTTGCACAAATTCAAGGATTTCTCACTAGGCAGTAATTGATTCACAAAATCATCACAATCGGACAATGTAATCGCTTTTCATGAATAGCCATTATCATGCAAAGTCTTATGTTGTGTGTGTTGATCTAATCAAACAACATGAACAGGTTTTTCATCACAAAACAAATCAAGAAAACAACTCCTCATGCTTCCACTTAGAACGAGTTTATCAACCACAAACGAAGAATAACAATTAACCACATCAAAATAAGGAAATCTTTTAAAAACTAGGTCATCGAAAATTTTATTGACAACTTTCAAACCTGTCTGTAGTGACTTTATTGCTAAAAATGCCTTGCCTTGCTTATCTTTAAGCACTTGTGGTGGGGTTTTGTCTTAAACCTTACCTTTTTTGGTCAGACGAAAGCATCTCTTATCAGGAAGGTATTGAAGTTGAAAATTATCATTCGGCTTTCGGAAACCTGAAAAGATACAACACGAGGAAAACTCACATGTTGGTTAGTGGAAACATTCCTCACTTGTTCTCGCTCACTATCTTCTTTTTCTTTCGTTTCTTTTTCTAACTCATTTTCTTTTTCAATTTTCTCTTCTTTCTTACATTTTTTTTTGTGATTTTTTCTTTCTTTTTATCAATTTTCTTTTCTTTTTCGTTTTCCTTTCTTTCTTTTACAGCTTCATTCTTTTCTTTTTCTTTCGATCAATTTATAGAAGTTTTCATTCTCATTTGATCCTCCAAAACTTGTTTTGGTGTCAACGGGGATAAAGTAAAATTCTTTCCGAAATACTTGAACATATACCGATTAGTATACCCATCATGGATGACTCTTCGATCATATTGCCACGGTCTTCCAAGCAACAAGTGTCCCACGTACATGGGAACTATGTCACAAAGCACTTCGTCCTCGTACTGCCAATTGAAAAAGTAACGCACACTTGTTTGGTTACTTTGATTTCACCATTGTTGTTGAGCCATTGGAGTTTGTAAGGGCTCAGATGTTCGGTACTTGCCACATTGGTACAGCCTCCACTATAAATAATCAAGCTACAAACCTTTCCTTAAACTCGACACTGGGAATGGAAGATGTTTTCTCATTGCTGATCGTTTTTGAGACTTTGAATACTTAGACTTCTTTTGACAACAAGGAGCTTTCTTACACACACGGGCATTGATTCCTCCTCTTCATGGTATGTTGTTTCGGCCTCATTCCCACTCATGCTTCGTTCCATGCCTTTTGTCAAAGAAAATGTATAATCCTCACCAAAAACCTCACTATTTCACTTACAAAGAAAATTAGAAGGCACTCACACTCGTGTTTGCACTCTTTTACGGCTTTTACTAGCACTCTAATACACTCACACGCTCTTGCCTTTTACCACTCGATCTCTCTCATGATTTCGTATTTCATCTCTTTAAATTTACTTGCTGCTTTGGGGTCAGTTTCAAAGTGGTTAACAAGGGAAATAATGTAGAGGGGTATAAGGTAGGCTGAAACAAAAAAAATTAAAGGTGGTTTGAGGTGTGGTGTTTTAAAGAGGGTAGATAGGGAAAGTAGAAAGAAAAAACTTTTCTTGATCAAGAAACGAGAATATGATCACAAAACTTTCAATACTTTTTTTAATACTCAAATTTTTTTTAACTTCGTTTTCTTTTTTTAATTCAAATACAATTGAATAATACAAGAGAACTTTGAATACAACTTGAAATTTTTTTTAAATTCAAAACTTTTTTTACGAACCTATTTTGGGATGAATACAAAGGCCTTAGATGCATACACGAGAGAACAAGAAAATCAAGATTCACTTTCTTGTTTTCAAGAAAATCAAGAAATCGAATCTTGGCCCAATTTTGCTGTTCGAAGAGATTTCAAGAATCAAGAAAATCAAGATTTCAAATCTTGGAAATCTTGGTCCAAGAAACCAAATCTTGCAGCCAAAACGCATTGGATCTCCATTACGAGCGTCAACGACCCAATTTTGGTAGGAGATGGATCACGAGCCCAAATTCTTGAAGGCGAGGCCCAATAACCAAAATCCAGCCCAATCAAGAAATTTCTTCATACTTAGTTGAAAATCAGGCCAAAATGTCAAAGGGCCCAATTTGTAAACATCTTACTTGTTTAATTTAATTTTTTAATCTTTAGGAGCATTACATGTAAAATTCGGCCCAAAACAGCCCATATAAGTGCATGGCCGAATTTACCTTGTTATTTTATTAATTAGGTTTAATTTTTTATTAGTTACTTGTGAGATTAGGATTTGTTGGAGGCCTATATAAGCATTGGCCAGCCACCCTTTGTAAAAACATCTTATTATTATTTTTTCTATCAAATTTCAGATTTGTTGAGTGCAGAATTTTCTTTGGGGTTTTCTCCAAGAATTCTCTCTTGAGTTTTCTTTAGAAGTTGTTTTAACAATCTTTTGATTGTGGGAGCCATCTTCAACCTTCTTCTTGCCATCGATATTCTTTGGAGGGGAGATTAGAGCCGTTTGAAGAGATTTGTGAAATCTTTCGGGATTTCAAGGATCTTTAGGACTTATCCTTTAATTTTTGCTGTTCAATTTCTTTTCTTTATTTCTGTTGATGCCGAATCTATATCTAATATTTTGCTGTTCTTGTTTGTTTTCCAGCATTGATTAAACTCAAGATCTCATCGTTTAAGTTGTTCTCCTATTGGCAGCACCCATTCGAACCCAAAAATCCCCAATTCCTAGGGTTTGGCCGATTGGATTTCTTTCAATTTGGGAATCAATTGATTGCTGGAAATTAGGCATTCTTGGCCGAATCAATCCCTTGGCAGATTCGCATCCTTTCCATACTTTCAATTCCGTTTGATTGGCTTATTCTATTTCTTTGTTTCTTGCTCCTCATTTAATTGAATTTGGGGAATTTCAATTCAATTCAGATTTGCTTTTAATCTTAATCTTTGTTTTTGATTTCAGATCTGTTCATCTAGGATCTTTCGTAGGAGTTTCTCGTGACTTGGCAACTCGATCTTGGTCCGCGTGCGTCCCCGTATCATTTGGTATCAGATTTTGGGCGTTTTGGGTGTTCTTGGTTGATTTCTAAACTGATCTCTATTTTTTAAAGCATAAACAGCAGTTTTACCCAAAAAAATTGTTCAAAAAAAATTCATTTGAGTGGGTAAACGTTGTCCGATTGATCTGAAATTTTACATACATGTTTTTGGCACTGTGATTGAATATAAAAAAATTATTCCCACAAAAAAATCTGTAACACCCCGAACCCGAGACCGACACCGGAGTCGGACACTAGATGTTAACAAACTTTGAAAAATTTTTCCAGACACTGCCCAGTCTGAGTACTAGTCGCTTCAAAAATCATATCTTGAGTTTCACAACTCGAAAATCAGTTTTGTGATTTTTCCCTGAAACTAGACTCATGTCCCCATCTATGTATTTTTTTCTAGAATTTTTGGTCGAGCCAATTAGTACAGTTTATTAGTCAAAGTCTCCCATGTTACAGGGGTCGACTACACTGACCTTTTCCCATTACGACTGGGATATCTCTCTGTACAGAGCTTCAATACTGATGCCGTTTGTTCCTATGGAAACTAGACTCAGAGAGGAATCCATACATATATGGTATGACCCCTAATTATCTCTGGTCAATTTATAGTGAATTTCCAAAGGCGGAACAGGGAATCCAGAAACTGTTCTGGCCCTGTTCCACAAGAACCCAAATATCTCTTACTGTACTGTTCCTATGATTGTTTCGTTACTTCCATATGAAAGTAGATTCATCAAGGTTCGATTACATAATTTATTCACTATTTAATTCCACTCCTACGAATTCTTGTGATTTTTCCAATCCACACCACTGCTGCTATCAGCTTCTGTTTTCAAAGTAAACCTTACCTAATTTGGGGTTTCATGGACCAACTAGGGCCTTGTCATACATAAGCCCACATATGATCATACTTAGCCATTCTAGTGGCTGATCATTTGCTCAACACTTCCATTCCAACTATAGTTACATCATGAAACCATCTATACATTCATAAATACGAATGGTCTAATGCCATACTCCACTTCTACAAGCCATTTTCGCTTGGCTGAACACTTATACATTTCGTAAAGTACTCGAAAGACAACAATGGGTAGTCCTATACATGCCATATCAAAATCCAACCAAAATAGTACCCAAAAGAGCCTTTGATAGTGTGGGCGACTTCGACTTCAAGATCCCGAGTCCGATAGCTGGAGAACCAAAAATCTATAAAACAGAGGAGCAATGTAACGAGTAAGCAATTTATGCTTAGTAAGTTTTGAGCAAGGAATTCCAGCATACACAAAGAATAGCACACATTTAGCTAAACGGAATATTTCATAATACGCAATTTACCGATATCAAACTTGCTTCACAACATTAACAACCCTTATGTACATACACAATAAACTAACTTAGCCGAAGGCCGGTAGCTCGTTTATCAACTGAGCGAACATTTATTTGTAAGGGCTCGATTAAATTCAACACATACGTAACATATCCCCATATTGGGATGTTTTTCGAGTATTCGCTGGAATTTTACAGCAAGCTCATTCATTACCAAATCACGTACCTTCGGGATTTAACCGGATATAGCTCCTCGTTCAAATGCCTTCGGGACATAGCCCGGTTTTAGTAACTCACACAATGCCTTCGGGACATAACCCGGATTTAACAACTCGCACGAATGCCTTCGGGACTTAACCCGGATTTAGTATCTCGCACAAAGGCCTTCGGGGCTTAACCCGAAATTTGTATCTCGCACAAATGCCTTCGGGGCTTAACCCGGAATTTGTATCTCGCACAAATGCCTTCGGATCTTAGTCCGGATATATTCACTTAGCACAAAGCCTTCGGGACTTAGCCCGGACAGCATTCAATTAATCATGCACCTCTAACAATAATTCATGGCACATTCGTATTTCTTTTTCATTAGCAAAACTCAACACAAGGCACACACCATCCTTGCACATTCGGCTCAATAGCCACTCATAGAGCATGATTTTAATTTGCTTAAAACATGATTTAATCACATCGTAATTTAAGCTCTCTTACTCAAGAACTTACCTCGGGTGTTGTCGAACGATTCCGCTAGCTATTCGACCACTTTTTCCTTCCCTTTATCGGATTTATTTCCCCTTTGCTCTTGAGCTTAATTAAACAAATAAATTGATTTCATCATTTAGGCATCAAAAAGATGAACACAAGGCACTTAGCCCATATTTATACATTAGACATTAAAGTCTCATACATGCAAAAATCATGCATCAACACAACATATTAGCTAATTTCTTTCCCCTTGGCCGAATATGCATGTCTATTTTTGGGGTCGATTTCAACACTTAATACACACATATACACACTAGTAAAGCATCCTCCCCCTTTTCATCAATTTAACACCTGCATTGCTCATTAACATGCAAAGTTACATTCGGCCTTAGCACACATCTTGCTAGCCGATTCTTCTCCATTTAGCAACCAATGCACATATGTGCTCACACAAAAATGCTAAAAAGGAGGTTCAAGAATCATCAAGCCATCATCACATGCATCATTAACAAGCTTCATATTTTGCATGCAATGGCATTAACACAACCTCCACCTAGGCCGAATCTTAACTCATCCTCATGCCTCATCACCACAACATCAAACATCAACCAAGAATGATGCATCCATGGTCAAGTGCCATTTCCATCACATAGCAAGATTTAGACCATGGGTTAGGTAGAACTCAAGCTAACAACTAAAACATGCATGCCTCTCATGGAACATCATCAAACATACCTTAGCCTAGCTACATGCATGGCCGAATCTCTTCACCTTTCTTCTTCTTTCCTCCTTAAAATTTTTGGCCAAGGATGAACCAAAGGATGAGAAAATTTTTCTTTGTTTTTCTTTCTAGTTTTGGCAAGCATGAAGATGAGAAAAGGATGAACAAAATTCCCCCTTTCTCTTCTTTAGCTCACGGCAATGGGGGGGCAACCACACTTTTTTTTCTTTTGTTTCCATTTCTTTATTACCCATACTCCTTATTTTATTCTTCCATTAACAAAACATGTTTCATGACATGTTTTGCCCATCATTCCTTGTCATGGCCGGCCACTACTCATTAGGGGGGAAATTTGACATGCAAGTCCCCCCCTTTGTCCACATGCACTAATAGGTCCTCACACATTGACCTATCACATTTTTGAATTTTCTCACATAAGTCCTATTGACTAAATTCACATGCAATCGACTAAATCGAAGCTTGAAATTTTCACACATTCATAATTACATATTCCACACAATAAGTATCACATTCAAACATTTCGGTGACTCGGTTTAGCGGTCCCGAAACCACTTCCCGACTAGGGTCAACTTTGGGCTGTCACAAAATCAGTCAAAAAAATCAAAAAAATCAAAAAAGACGAAATTCAATAAAAATTTAAAAAAAAGATTCAGCGGGTTGAATTTTGTGCCCAAAATTTCCAGATAAAAAATTAAATATATAAGGACACTCCAGATTTAATTTCGTGATTTTTGGAGATCGGGAACACCTCGAACGAAGTTGTCAAGTTACTCCGCAGTTTTTCGGGTTTTCTGTTTTCAGCAATTTTTATTGATTCTTAGCTGTAGGTTTTCATTTGTTTACCTTTATTCTTCCTTTACGTTATCTAACACCTTCTTGTTTCTTGTGTTAGTAGGATTTAAACGTGTGCACAACTTCTTCCTCGGTGCAACACGAATCAATTGGTGTCTCGTCAGTTTTTGGCATCCTAGTGCAAATTAGGATTCTTTGGTAGTTTGGTTCACACTCTCTAATTGGTTGATATAAACTCTGATAAAGAACTCACAAGATTGAATTCGACCTCATTGAGAATTTGATTTTTCTTTTTGAGTGATTAACGGTGAGGTTTGATAACTTTTATTTTTGAGTGTTGAGTGTTTTGCAGGTTTTAAAAAAATGTCTATAGGTGATAATAATAGTGACATATTTAAAAAATTCCAACAACAGTTGGATGAACAGGCTGCTGCTCTTCGAGCCTTGACTGCTACCATCAATGAGGTACGATTGAATCAAGAACCTCAATATCGATATCCAATCAAGGAAGATAGGGATAACTAGCCCCATAGGCGCGACCCTCGACGTGTCCCTAGAATGGATGATGATTTTCATGATCGTGAGCAACCTTCTTTGGCAAAACCAAAGAGTGACCAGCAACGAGAACATCTCTTTCATACTCGCTGCCATGTACAAGGGAAGCTTTGTAGAGTTATTGTTGATGGTGAAAGTTGCACGAACGTAGCCAGCACGACGATGGTGGAAAAGCTTTGCTTAACCACTACCAAGCATCCACAACCTTATCAACTACAAGAGCTTAGCAACGAAGGCCGATTTAAGGTCACTCAACAAGTGCGCATCGCCTTTTCTATCGGTAAGTATCAAGACGTAGTTGTGTGCGACGTAATGCCTATTCAAGCCTGCCATTTGTTGCTAGGAGAACCATGGCAACTGGATCGAAAAGTCACTCACGATGGTCGTACCAATAGGTATTCTTTCAAGCATCAAGGAAAGAAACTCACCTTAGTGCCGCTCACTCCGGAACAAGTCCATGAGGACCAAATCAAACTGAAAAATTCTGTTAAAAAAAGTGAGGAAAAAGAAAAAGAGAATGAAAAAGAGCAAAAAGAGATTGAGAGTGAAAAAGAAATTGAAGAAAGAAGAGAAAATGAATTCGAAAAAGAAACAAAAGAAAAAGACGTGGAAAGGGTAGTGAGGAATGTTTCCACTAACCAAGATATGAATTTTTCTTGTGTTGCTACTTTTCAGGTTCCCGAAAGATCGAAAGATAACTTTTAACTTCAATACCTCTCAAATGAAAGACGCTTTCATACGATCAACTTAGGCAAAGATGAAATCACACTACATGATCCCGAAGGTAAGCGAGGTAAGGAAATTTTAGAAACCGAGTCCAGTGCAGATTTGAAAATTATTGATAAAACTTTTGGTGACTTAGTTCTTAAAAGATTCCCTCATTTTGATCTGATTAATTGTTACTCTTCTATTGTGGTTGATAAAGTCATTACGAAAAGAAGTGTGATTTGTTATTCTCTTGATTTACCTTGTGTAAAATCCTCGAATTTGTCCAAATCTGTTTTGGAGAATAAGGTAACGAAATTTTCCAAATTTGTTTTCAATTTATATTCGTGCCTTAAACAGTTTAGGTGGTTGTACTTGAAGTTTGAGTTCCATTTGACAAAGGTTAACTCAACAACGGAGATTCACTACACTATGCCCCCAATGAACGAAGGTTTGTTTTAAATGAAAAAGGTAAAATCGACCCTTATTCTTTTGCTTATCAAGGTAAGATGCTTGAAACCTTTGAAACACTTTTGTACTCCTCGGATAGCAACAAAGATCGTGTTGATGAACACTTAGATCGAAACGTGCTTGACTGTCCTATTTTATTTATTGATGATAAATCTATTTTGATGGTTGATAAAAAGATTCTTGTTTTTGATAATGCATGTGTGAGTGAATCTATAGACCGTCGATTAAGGCATGGTAATTTGAATCTGTCCATTCACATGCGTTATACCTGTTCTATTATGCTTATAATTGGACTACAAGCTTGTTTGCGTTGCTATTTACTATTTCATGGCTATTCTTTTCAGTGGACTCAATTGCCATTAGTCCCGTTCGATCGAGGAAAGTCGAGTCCATTTGATTTTTTAGATTCGAGGATGAATCTTTTTGAGGAAGGGGGAATGATACGAGTCATAAAGGCCCAATCCAAGTTCAAGAACGTGATGGGCTCAAATTGCCACAAGGCCCAATAACGAGATCAAAGGCCCGACAAATGCGGTCCAAACTAAATGGGACCATTCAAGAGCTTGTTAGCAAGGCCTTAGATGCATACACGAGAGAACAAGAAAATCAAGATTCACTTTCTTGTTTTCAAGAAAATCAAGAAATCGAATCTTGGCCCAATTTTACTGTTCGAAGAGATTTCAAGAATCAAGAAAATCAAGATTTCAAATCTTGGAAATCTTGGTCCAAGAAACCAAATCTTGCAGCCAAAACGCATTGGATCTCCATTACGAGTGTCAACGACCCAATTTTGGTAGGAGATGGATCACGAGCCCAAATTCTTGAAGGCGAGGCCCAATAACCAAAATCCAGCCCAATCAAGAAATTTCTTCATACTTAGTTGAAAATCAGGCCAAAATGTCAAAGGGCCCAATTTGTAAACATCTTACTTGTTTAATTTAATTTTTTAATCTTTAGGAGCATTACATGTAAAATTCGGCCCAAAACAGCCCATATAAGTGCATGGCCGAATTTACCTTGTTATTTTATTAATTAGGTTTAATTTTTTATTAGTTACTTGTGAGATTAGGATTTGTTGGAGGCCTATATAAGCATTGGCCAGCCACCCTTTGTAAAAACATCTTATTATTATTTTTTCTATCAAATTTCAGATTTGTTGAGTGCAGAATTTTCTTTGGGGTTTTCTCCAAGAATTCTCTCTTGAGTTTTCTTTAGAAGTTGTTTTAACAATCTTTTGATTGTGGGAGCCATCTTCAACCTTCTTCTTGCCATCGATATTCTTTGGAGGGGAGATTAGAGCCGTTTGAAGAGATTTGTGAAATCTTTCGGGATTTCAAGGATCTTTAGGACTTATCCTTTAATTTTTGCTGTTCAATTTCTTTTCTTTATTTCTGTTGATGCCGAATCTATATCTAATATTTTGCTGTTCTTGTTTGTTTTCCAGCATTGATTAAACTCAAGATCTCATCGTTTAAGTTGTTCTCCTATTAGCAGCACCCATTCGAACCCAAAAATCCCCAATTCCTAGGGTTTGGCCGATTGGATTTCTTTCAATTTGGGAATCAATTGATTGCTGGAAATTGGGCATTCTTGGCCGAATCAATCCCTTGGCAGATTCGCATCCTTTCCATACTTTCAATTCCGTTTGATTGGCTTATTCTATTTCTTTGTTTCTTGCTCCTCATTTAATTGAATTTGGGGAATTTCAATTCAATTCAGATTTGCTTTTAATCTTAATCTTTGTTTTTGATTTCAGATCTGTTCGTCTAGGATCTTTCGTAGGAGTTTCTCGTGACTTGGCAACTCGATCTTGGTCCGCGTGCGTCCCCGTATCACCTTGGACGAAATTCCCCTTTGAAAGTCAAAATTAGGGTTTTTTTTGAAGTTTTCCTAGTAGGGTTAGGAAAGTAGTTAGAAGGCCTATATATATGGCTTGGCCAACCACCCTTTTACACATTACAATACATTAAAATTTCAGATTTTTGCTAAGTAAAAATTCTCTTAGAGTTTTCTCCAAGAATTCTCTCTTGAGTTTCTTTAGAAGTAGTTTTAACAATCTTTTTGATTGTGGGAGCCATCTTCAACCTTCTTCTTGCCATTGTTCCTCATTGGAGGGGAGATTAGAGCCGTTTGAAGGGAATTGTGAAATCTTTCTCGATTTCAAGGCTTCTTAGGACTTTATCTTTTTTTTTCTTGCTGTTCAATATCTTTTAAATTTCTGCTTGTGTCGATTTTTATTAGCTAATTTGTTTGTTGTTCTTGTTGCGTTTCAGCCTTTCCAAAACTCCAAGATCTGATTCGGCACTTCCTTGGACATAAATAAACATTTTTTATTTTACAAAAACCCCTCTTTTCTTGCCATCCCATCCGTAGAATTAGTTTCAATTGATTTCGTAATCTGTTTTAATTTATTTGTTGTTTTGTGTTCTTTGATAGATTCGGCTGATTGGAAGTTAATCTTGGGGCTTAATTGATTCTAATTAAGTTTTTCTATTTCGTTTTAGATCCAAACGTTTAGAGTTTTCGTAGGAGTTTCCCATGACTTGACAACTCGATCTTGGTCCGCGCGCAACCCTCTATCAAAACCTCACAGGAACAATAGTTCATTTAATAAAATATCAAAAGTTCTAACCTTAAAATGATTACAAAAGCAACTATTTATAGGCTCTAAAATGCCTATTGAAATTCGGCTACTGGTGTGTTCACACAACAATTAAAAGCGTTCACACTAAAACATTAAAGATGGTTCATGAATACGACAGATTCATGCATTAGCTGAATAGACACTTTCTTCCCCATTGGTATGTACATGCATACTTAGCCATGAAGAATCCTTAAGTCCATGAATGTCCAGCCTTTAATTTCCTTTTAATCCCCCTTGGCTAAATGCTAGATGCATGGGACATGCATCCCTCTTAATTGAAGCTTTAATGATGACTTGAGTCATGAATGGCAGCATGTACCTTGAAAGTTCTTTCTCCTCTTTGTGCATGCACACTATTCATTCAATGTGCTGAATTTATGTGTCAACTCCCCCCTTGGACGTTCTTGAAGGTGAAGGTGCCATGCATATGTTTTAATTGAATCATAATGGTGTCTTGAGCACATAGATGGGCAATTGGCATTTAATTGATTCAGCCCCTTCTTTCGATGCATGTATGTGCTGGTACATGGGCTGAATTAATGAGCTTATTAGTCATGAACTTGGAGCACGTATCTTGGAGATTCAAGGCATGACATTAAATCTCGTACAATTCCCTTTGGAGTGCATAAATGGACAGATTTGTTCCTCTTGATTAATTCATGTATGAGCAAAATTGACCAGCCACAATCTTCACCTTTAAGGAATGCACATGACATGAATTTGGGCTTCCATGTGATCGGTCACAATGCACCTTCATTGAAGCATCTTCATTGCTAACCATACATGTATTATCTTCAATGCTGTCCATGCATGTACCTACAAACAAACAAATTAAATTCAGCTAAGAAATTTGACCAAGACAAATTAAATTCGACAGGACAAAATTAATTGAAACATGAATTTAATTTGTCCCAAACTTAGACACATTTAAATAACTAATAAACAACTATTAAATATGTATAAGACACAAATTAAATTTAGCAGCAGCTAATTAATTTGTCTATTCTTTAGACACATTTAAACCAGCCATTAAACTTAAAAACACAAAATTAATAAGTTCAAATTGAGACATATTTATGAGTTGAAACTATATTAACTAACTTGATTTAAAGCATGAAATTTATTTGTCGAGGCATTGGCGAGTAAATTAGCTTGTTTGCATGGTAATCTGAATCTGTCCATTCGCATGGATTATACTTGTTTTGTTATGCTTATATTTGGACTACAAGTTCTACTTTCAATATGGTTGACTTATCTCCATTTGATTTTTCAGATTCGAGGACGAATCTTTTTTAGGAAGGGGGGAATGGTACGAGTCACAAAGGCCTTAGATGCGTACATGAAAGAAAGAGAAAATCAAGATTCACTTTCTTGTTTTCAAGAAAATCAAGAAACTGAATCTTGGCCCAATTTTACTGTTTGGAGCGATTTCAAGAATCAAGAAAATCAATATTTTAAATCCTAGAAATCTTGGTCCAAGAAACCGAATCTTGCAGCCAAAGCACATTAGATCTCAGTTACGAGCATTAACAAGCCAATTTCGGGAGAAAACGGATTACAAGCCCAAGTTCTTAAAGACAAGGCCCAATAAGATGTTCCAAGCCCAATCCAAAATTTAAATCAGATTTAGTTGAAAATCAGGCCAAATTGTCAAAGTGGCCCAATTTGTAAAATTTTAATTCTTTAAATACTTAGTTTTAATTTTTAGACTTTATAAATAAATTTCTATGTAAAAATTCAGCCCAAAGAGGCCCATTAAAGGCCTTGGACGAAATTCCCTTGAAAGTAAAAAAATTAGGTTTTTTTTTTAGTTTTCCTATTAGGACTAGGAAAATAGTTAGAAGGCCTATATGTATGGTTTGGCCAGCCACCCTATTACACATTACAATTACATAGAAAATTTCAGATTTGCTTTGAGTGAAAATTCTCATTGAGTTCTTCAAGAATTTTCTCTTGAGTTTTCTTTAGAAGTAGTTTTAACAATCTTTTTGATTGTGGGAGCCATCTTCAGCCTTCTTCTTGCCATTGATCTTCATTGGCAGGGAGATTAGAGCCGTTTGAAGGGAGTTGTGAAATCTTTCGGGATTTCAAGGCTTCTTAGGACTTTATCCTTATTTTCTTGCTGTTCAATCTCTTTTAAATTTCTGTTTGTGTCGATTTTTATTAGCTAATTTGTTTGCTATTCTTGTCGCGTTTTAGCCTTCCAAAACTCCAAGATCTGATTCGGCACTTCCTTGGACATAAAGAAACGTTTTTGATTTCACAAAACCCCTCTTTTCTTGTCGTCCAATCCCTAGAATTAGTTTCAATTGATTTCGTAATCTGTTTTAATTTATTTGCTGTTTTGTGTTCTTTGATAGATTTGGCTGATTGGAAGTTAATCTTGGGGCTCAATTTCATGTTCTTGGCTTCCAAGAATATCTATTCATAAGTGTTTTGATTCTTGGCTGTTCTTTATTGATTTGGGGATTTTTAGTTTCCAGTCTAATTGATTCTAATTAAGTTTTGCTATTTCGTTTCAGATGCAAACGTTTAGAGTTTGCGTAGGAGTTTCCCGTGACTTGACAACTCTATCTTGGTCCGCGCACAACCCCCTATCATTTGGTATCAGATTTTGGGCGTTTTGGGTGTTCTTGGTTGATTTCTAAACTGATCTCTATTTTTTAAACTACAAACAGCAGTTTTACCCAGAAAAATTTTTTGAAAAAAATTCATTTGAGTGGGTAAACGTTGTCCAATTGATCTAAAATTTTACATATATATTTTTGGAACTATTATTGAATATAAAAAATATTTCCTGCAAAAAATTCAGTTGAAAATGTCAAAAAATTGAAAAATACGAAATCCAATAAAAATTTAAAAAAAGATTCAGCGGGTTGAGTTTGGTGCCCAAACTTTCCAGATCAAAAATTAATTATTTAAGGACATTACAGATTTAATTTTGTGATTTTTGGAGATCAGGAACACCTCGAACGAAGTTGTCAAGTTACTCTACAGTTTTTCGGGTTTTTCGATTTCAGCAATTTTTATTGATTCTTAGCTGTAGGTTTTCATTTGTTTGCCTTTATTCTTCCTTTACACTATATAACACATTCTTGTTTCTTGTGTTAGTAGGATTTTAAGCTGTGCACAATTCTTCCTTAGTGTCTCGTCAGTTTTTGGCATCTTAGGGCAAATTAGGACTCTTTGGTAGTTTCGGTTCATACACTTTCTAATTGGTTGATATAGACTCTACTAAAGAACTCACAAGACTGAATTCTACCTCATTGAGAATTTGATTTTTCTTTTTGAGTGACTAACGGTAAGGTTTGCTAATTTTTCTTTTGAGTGTTGACTATTTGTTTTACAGGTATTTCAAAAAAAAAAAGAGAGGAAAAAAACTTAATGGTAGTTTGCCGCACCCTTAACATCCAAATGGGAGACGATTGTGATAACCAAAGGACAATTATTTTCCATTCTAGGTGTTTTATAAAAGGTAACTTATGTTCACTTATTATTGATAGTGGGAGTTGTTCGAATGTAGTTAGCAGCTATTTGGTGGATTCTTTAAAGTTACCTTGTACCGAGCACCCTAAGCCATATCACTTTCAGTGGCTTAATGAATGCTCGGAAGTTAAAGTTACAAAACAGGCCTTGATCACTTTTAAGCTCAGGAATTATGAGGATGAGGTATGGTGTGATGTGGTCCCAATGCATGCGACACACTTGCTCCTTGGACGGCCTTGGCAATTTGATCGTGATGTTACACACCAAGGCAAGCTCAATAGATACTCTCTTGTGTTTAAAGGCCAAAAATTCACTCTTGCTCCTTTAAATTCCAATGATGTATATAAAGATCAATTAAAAATGGTGAAATTGTGTGAGGGGGTGAGGGAGAAAAGAAAAATAAAAAAGATAAAGAGAAAAGAGGCTAGTAGTGAAAAAAGTCAAAATTTAAATGACCCAAAGGTGAGTGAATCCGCAAGTGGTAAAAATAGAGTGAAAAATTTAAGTGCAACAAAAAAAGATGTGCGGAGAGACCTATTCAATAAATAGCCTTGTATCCTTGTGAGGTTTAGGCAAAATTATTTATCTCTATCTAACACTAATGAAAATTTGCCTAGTGTGTTTCAATGTTTTTCGCAGGATTATGAGGATGTTTTTCGTGAGGCCCCTAAAGGTTTACCACCTTTGCATGGGATAGAACACTTTCATTGGCCACATATGAAAGATAACTTCCAACTTCAATACCTTTCCGATGAAAGACGCTTTCATACGATCAACATAGGCAAAGATGAAATCACACTACATGAGCCCGAAGGTAAGCGAGGTAAGGAAATTTTATCAACCGAGTCCCGTACAAATTTGAAAATTATTGATAAAAATTTTGGTGACTTAATTCTTAAAAGATCCCCTCATTTTGATCCGTTTAATTGTTATTCTTCGATTGTGGTTGATAAAGTCATTACGAAAGGAAGCGTGAGTTGTTATTCTCTTGATTTGCCTTGTGTAAAATCTGCAAATTTGTGCAAATCTGTTTTGGTGAATAAGGTAATGAAATTTGCCAAATTTGTTTTCAATTTATATTTGTGCCTTAAACAGTTTAGGTGGTTGTACATGAAGCTTGAGTTCCATTTGACAAAGGTTAACTCAACAATAGAGCTTCGACTACACTATGCCCCCGATGAGCGAAGGTTTGTATTAAATGGAAAAGGTAAAATCGACCCTTCTTCTTCTGCTTATAAAGGTAAGATGCTTGAAAATTTTGAAACACTTTTGTACTCCTCGGATAGTAACAAAGATCGTGTTGATGATTTAATTTTTGTAAAACACTTAGATCGAAACATGCTTGACTGTCCTATTTTATTTAGTGATGATCTATCTGTTTTGATGGTTGATAAAAAGATTCTTGTTTTCGATTAATGCATGGTATGATTGTGCAACTCTGTGAACCGTGTAAACCTTTTCAAATACCTACTTGTGATGATTACGTTTACCATTTGATTTATTACTCGCGATTTATTCATGGTTTGTAGAAACAATTTGAGATGATTGAATGCCTTAAAACATGTCCATCTTTGTTTCGAATATTTGACGAGGCATTGGCGAGTAAATTAGCTTGTTTGCATGGTAATCTGAATCTGTCCATTCGCATGCATTATACTTGTTTTGTTATGCCTATGTTTGGACTACAAGTTCTACTTTCAATGTGGTTGACTTATCTCCATTTAATTTTTCAGATTCGAGGACGAATCTTTTTTAGGAAGGGGGGAATGATCGAGTCACAAAGGCCTTAGATGCGTACATGAAAGAAAGAGAAAATCAAGATTCACTTTCTTGTTTTCAAGAAAATCAAGAAACTGAATCTTGGCCCAATTTGGTTGTTTGGAGCGATTTCAAGAATCAAGAAAATCAATATTTTAAATCTTAGAAATCTTGGTCCAAGAAACCGAATCTTGCAGCCAAAGCACATTAGATCTCAGTTACGAGCATTAACAAGCCAATTTCGGGAGAAAACGGATTACAAGCCCAAGTTCTTAAAGACAAGGCCCAATAAAATGTTCCAAGCCCAATCCAGAAATTTAAATCAGATTTAGTTGAAAATCAGGCCAAATTGTCAAAGTGGCCCAATTTGTAAAATTTTAATTCTTTAAATACTTAGTTTTAATTTTTAGACTTTATAAATAAATTTCTATGTAAAAATTCAGCCCAAAGAGGCCCATTAAAGGCCTTGGACGAAATTCCCTTGAAAGTAAAAAAAATTAGGTTTTTTTTTTAGTTTTCCTATTAGGACTAGGAAAATAGTTAGAAGGCCTATATGTATGGTTTGGCCAGCCACCCTATTACACATTACAATTACATAGAAAATTTCAGATTTGCTTTGAGTGAAAATTCTCATTGAGTTCTTCAAGAATTTTCTCTTGAGTTTTCTTTAGAAGTAGTTTTAACAATCTTTTTGATTGTGGGAGCCATCTTTAGCCTTCTTCTTGCCATTGATCTTCATTGGCAAGGAGATTAGAGCCGTTTGAAGGGAGTTGTGAAATCTTTCGGGATTTCAAGGCTTCTTAGGACTTTATCCTTATTTTCTTGCTGTTCAATCTCTTTTAAATTTCTGTTTGTGTCGATTTTTATTAGCTAATTTGTTTGCTATTCTTGTTGTGTTTCAGCCTTTCCAAAACTCCAAGATCTGATTCAACACTTCTTTGGACATAAAGAATCGTTTTTTATTTCAGAAAACCCCTCTTTTCTTGCCGTCCAATCCCTAGAATTAGTTTCAATTGATTTTGTAATCTGTTTTAATTTATTTACTATTTTGTGTTCCTTGATAGATTCGGCTGATTGGAAGTTAATCTTGGGGCTTAATTTTGTGTTCTTGGCTTCCAAGAACATCTATTCATAAGTGTTTTGATTATTGGCTGTTCTTTATTGATTTGGGGATTTTTTGTTTCCAGATCTAATTGATTCTAATTAAGTTTTGCTGTTTCGTTTCAGATCCAAATGATTAGAGTTTTTGTAGGAGTTTCCTGTGACTTGAAAACTCGAAATTGGTCTGCGTGCAACCCTCTATCAAAACCTCACAGGAACAATAGTTCATTCAATAAAATGTCAAAAGTTCTAACCTTAAAATTATTACAAAAGCAACTATTTATAGGCTCTAAAATGCCTATTGAAATTTGGCTACTGGTGTGTTCACACAACAATTAAAAGGGTTCACACTAAAACATTAAAGATGGTTCATGAATTTGGCAGATTCATGCATTAGCTGAATAGACACTTTCTTCCCCATTGGTATGTACATGCATACTTAGCCATGAAGAATCCTTAAGTCCATGAATGTCCAGCCTTTAATTGCCCTTTAATCCCCCTTGGCTGAATGCTAGATGCATGGGACATGCATCCCTCTTAATTGAAGCTTTAATGATGACTTGAGTCATAAATGGCAGCATGTACATTGAAAATTGGTTCTCCTCTTTGTGCATGCACATTATTCATGCAGTGTGCTGAATTTATGTGTCAACTCCCCTCTTGGACGTTCTTGAAGGTGAAGGTGCCATGCATATGCTTTAATTGAATCATAAGGGCGTCTTGAGCACATAGATGGGCAATTGGCATTTAACTGATTCAGCCCCTTCTTTCGATGCATGTATATGCTGGTACATGGGATGAATTAATGAGCTTATTAGTCATGAACTTGGAGCATGTATCTTGGAGATTCAAGGCATGACATTAAATCTCGTACAATTCCCTTTGGAGTGCATAAATGGACAGATTTGTTCCTCTTGATTAATTCATGTATGAGTGATACGAGTCACAAAGGCTGATAGAGGGTTGCGCGCGGACCAAGATCAAGTTGCCAAGTCACGAGAAAACTCCTACGAGCTCTAAACGAACAGATCTGAAATGAAACAGAAATTTAAAGATTAGAACTTTGAATTTCTAGATCTGGAATAAAAATCCCCAAATCAGCAAAGAATCAAATTGAGAATAGGAATAATTGTTAATAAAGGTTCTTGGGGAATCAAGAACATGTAATTGAACCCAAAGAATACTCCAATCTGCCGAATCTAAAAAGAAAGACACAAACAGCAAGTTAAATTTCCCCAAAATTCCAGCAATCAAAACAACCCAAATCTGAAAAGAAGAAATGGGCAAGAACAAGGAATTTAAGGATTTTGAACGAATTTTGCTGCCAAGAACAAAAGGGGTGATACGATCTTTAGTAAAGAAGAGGGCGAATCAGATTTGGAATGCTTTGGAATGCCTGAAACGCAACAAGAACAACAAACAAAGTGATTAAATAAAATCGACACGAGTAGAATTTAAAAGAAAAAAATTGACAGCAAGAAATTAAAAGATAAGTCCTAAGAAGCCTTGAAATCCCGAAAGATTTCACAACTCCCTTCAAACGACTCTAATCTCCCCTCCAAAGAATATCAATGGCAAGAACAAGGCTGAAGATGGCTCCCACAATCAAAAGATTGTTAAAACAATTTCTAAAGAAAACTCAAGAGAGAATTCTTGGAGAAAAACTTAAGGAGAATTCTGCACTTAAACAAATCTGAAAATTTTAATATATTTGAGAAGTGTGCTACAAGGGTGGTCGGCCATGCCTTTAAATAGGCCTTATAACTAGTCCTAATCTCATTAGGAAAACTTAAAAAAAATCTAATTAAAAAAAATAGGGAAATTCGGCCAGGCATTTAATTGGGCTGTTTGGGCCGAATTTTAACATATAATATTCCTAAAGCCTAAAAATTAAATTAAACAATTAAAATTTTTGCAAATTGGGCCCTTTAACAATTTGGCCTGATTTTCAACTAAGTATGGGTGAACTTCCTTGTTGAGCTTGGAATCCTCTTATTGGGCCATGCCTTCAAGAACTTGGGCTTGTAGTCCATCTTCGACTAAAGTTGATTCATTGATGCTCGTAATGGAGATCCAATGCGCTTTGGCTGCAAGATTCGATTTCTTGGACCAAGATTTCCAAGATTTGAAATCTTGATTTTCTTGATTCTTGAAATCGTTCCAAACAGCAAGATTGGGCCAAGATTTGGTTTCTTGATTTTCTTGAAAATAAGAAAGTGATTCTTGATTTTCTCGTTCTTTTGTGTATGCATCTAGGGCCTTTGTGACTCGTATCATTCCCCCTTCCTTAAAAAGATTTGTCCTTGAATCTGAAAAATCAAATGGACTCGACTTTCCTCGATCGAACGGGACTAATGGCAATTGAGCCCACTGAAAAGTATAGCCATGAGTTAGTAAATAGCAACACAAACAAACTTGTAGTCCAATCATAAGCATAACAAAACAAGTATAACTCATGCGAATAGACAGATTCATATTACCATGCAAATAAGCTAATTTACTCACCAATGCCTCGCCAAATATTCGAAATAAAGATGGACATGTATTAAGGCATTCAATCATCTCAAATTGTTTCCACAAACCATTAATAAATCATGAGTAATAAATCAAATGGTAAACTTAATCATCACAAGTAGGTATTTGAAAAGGTTCACACGGTTCACAGAGTTGCACAATCATACCATGCATTAATCGACGGTTTATAGATTCATTCACACATGCATTATCAAAAACAAGAATCTTTTTATCAACCATCAAAACAGATAGATCATCAATAAATAAAAGCACGTTTCGATCTAAGTGTTTTACAAAAATTAAATCATCAACACGATCTTTGTCACTATTCGAGGAGTACAAAAGTCTTTCAAAGGTTTCAAGCATCTTACCTTTATAAGCAGAAGAATAAGGGTCGATTTTACATTTTCCATTTAAAACAAACCTTCGCTCATCGGGGGCATAGTGTAGTCGAAGCTCCGTTGTTGAGTTAACCTTTGTCAAATGGAACTCAAACTTCATGTACAACCACATAAACTGTTTAAGGCACGAATATAAATTTAAAAAAAACTTGGCAAATTTTGTTACCTTATTCACCACAACAGATTTACACAAATTCGAGAATTTTTCACAAGGCAAATAAAGAGAATAACAACTCACACTTCCTTTCGTAATGACTTTATCAACCACAATCAAAGAATAATATTTAATCGGATCAAAATGAGGGGATCCTCTAAGAACTAAGTCACCAAAAGTTTTATCCATAATTTTCAAATCTGCACGGGACTCGGTTGCTAAAATTTCCTTACCTCGCTTACCTTCCGGCTCATGTAGTGTGATTTCATCTTTGCCTATATTGATCGTACAAAAGCATCTTTCATTTGAGAGGTATTGAAGTTGAAAGTTATCTTTCGGTCTTTTGGGAACCTGAAAAGTAGCAACACAAGAAAAATTCATATCTTGGTTAGTGGAAACATTCCTCACTACCCTTTCCACGTCTTTTTCTTTTGTTTCTTTTTCGAACTCATTTTCTCTTCTTTCTTCAATTTTATTGTCTGTTTCCTTTTCACTCTCAATCTCTTTTTTCTCTTATTCATTCTCTTTTTCTTTTTTGATTTCTTTTTCTGTCTTTCTTTCACTACAAGATAGAGATGTTACAAATGAATCAGAACGAAAAGACTCTCGTTGGGTATGTACGGAATGACTTGTATATGAACAATGATCCCCTTGGAAAACTTCATCTCGACACTTGCTTTGCATCGTCTTGAATTCCTTGTTGAATAAGAGTCATGATAGGAATCTCTACTTGAATATTCATTGGATGTTCGTCTTCTTGGCACTCTCATTTCTGCCCTTTCACTTGAATTAAGTTGTCCTCGTTGGGCTCTTTTCTTCACTCGCATCTCATTGAGAGTAGCATTCAATGATCGAATTAAGACCGTCTGTTCGTCTAACTGTTGTTGGAACTTTATAAATGTATCATGGACATCATCATGGTCATTATCACCTTGACCAACCTTAGACATTTTCAAAAACCTACAAAATAAACACTCAACACTCAAAAATAAAAGTTAGCAAACCTCACCATTAATCACTCAAAAAGAATAAATCAAATTCTCAATGAGGTAGAATTCAGTCTTGTGAGTTCTTTACTAGAGTTTATATCAACCAATTAGAGACTGTATGAACCGAAGTACCAAAGAATCCTAATTTGCACTAGGATGCCAAAAACTGACAAGACACCAATTGATTCGTGTTGTACAGAGGAAGAATTATGCACACGTTTAAATCCTACTAACACAAGAAACAAGAATGTGTTAGATAGCGTAAAGGAAGAATAAAGGAAAACAAATGAAAACCTACAGCTAAGAATAAAAAAAATTGCTGAAATCGAAAAACCTGAAAAACTGCGGAGTAACTTGACAACTTCGTTCGAGGTGTTCCCGATCTCCAAAAATCACGAAATTAATTCTGGAATGTCCTTAAATATTGAATTTTTGATCTGGAAAGTTTGGGCATCAAACTCAACCCCCTGAATATTTTTTTTAATTTTTATTGGATTTCATATTTTTCAATTTTTTTGAGTTTTTTGACTGACTTTTTTGCGGGAAATATTTTTTTTATATTTAATCACAGTGCCAAAAATATGAATGTAAAATTTTAGATCAATCGGACAACGTTTACCCACTCAAATAAATTTTTTTCGAAAATTTTTTCTGGGCAAAACTGTTGTTTGTAGTTTAAAAAATAGAGATCAGTTTAGAAATCAACCAAGAACACTCAAAACGCCTAAAATCTGATACCAAATGGTAGAGGGTTGCATGCGGACCAAGATTGAGTTGCCAAGTCACGAGAAAACTCCTATGAGGCTCTAAACGAACAGATCTGGAACGAAATAGAAATTAAAAGATTAGAACTTTGAATTTCCATATCTGGAATAAAAATTTCCAAATCAGCAAAGAATCAAATCGAGACTAGGAATAAGTGTTAATAAAGGTTCTTGGGGAATCAAGAACATGTAATTGAACCCAAAGAATACTTCAATCTGCCGGATCTGAAAAGAAAGACACAAACAGCAAGTTAAATTTCCCCAAAATTCCAGCAATCAAAACAACCCAAATCTGAAAAGAAGAAATCGCCAAGAACAAGGAATTTAGGGATTTTGAATGAATTTTGCTGCCAAGAACAAAAGGGGTGATCCGATCTTTAGTAAAGAAGAGGGCGAATCAGATTTGGAATGCTTTGAAACGCCTAAAACGCAACAAGAACAACAAACAAAGTGATTAAATAAAATCGACACAAGCAGAATTTAAAAGAAAAAAATTGAGAGCAAGAAATTAAAAGATAAGTCCTAAGAAGCCTTGAAATCCTGAAAGATTTCACAACTCCCTTCAAACGGCTCTAATCTCCCCTCCAAAGAATATCAATGGCAAGAACAAGGCTGAAGATGGCTCCCACAATCAAAAGATTGTTAAAACAACTTCTAAAGAAAACTTAAGAGAGAATTCTTGGAGAAAAACTCAAGGAGAATTCTACACTTAAACAAATCTGAAATTTTTAATATATTTGAGAAGTGTTCTACAAGGGTGGCCGGCCATGCCTTTAAATAGGCCTTATAACTAGTCCTAATCTCATTAGGAAAACTTAAAAAAATCTAATTAAAAAGATAAGAGGGAAATTCGGCCAAGCATTTAATTGGGCTGTTTGGGCCGAATTTTAACATATAATATTCCTAAAGCCTAAAAATTAAATTAAACAATTAAAATGTTTGCAAATTGGGCCCTTTAATAATTTGGCCTGATTTTCAACTAAGTATGGGTGGACTTCTTTGTTGAGCTTGGAATCCTCTTATTGGGCCATGCCTTTAAGAACTTGGGCTTGTAGTCCATCTCCAACTGAAATTGATTCGTTGATGCTCGTAACGGAGATCCAATGCGCTCTGGCTGCAAGATTCGGTTTCTTGGATCAAGATTTCCAAGATTTGAAATCTTGATTTTCTTGATTCTTGAAATCATTCCAAACAGCAAGATTGGGCCAAGATTCAGTTTCTTGATTTCTTGAAAATAAGAAAGTGATTCTTGATTTTCTCGTTCTTTTGTGTATGCATCTAAGGCCTTTGTGACTCATATCAAAGGCCCAACCCAAGCTCAAGAACCGATGGGCTCAAATTACCACAATGCCCAATAACGAGGTCAAAGGCCCGACAAATGCGTTCCAAACTAAATGGGACCATTCAAGAATTTGTTAGCAAGGCCTTAGATGCGGACACGAAAGAAAAAGAAAATCAAGATTCACTTTCTTATTTTCAAGAAAATCAAGAAACCGAATCTTGGCCCAATCTTGCTGTTTGGAGCGATTTCAAGAATCAAGAAAATTAAGATTTCAAATCTTGGAAATCTTGGTCCAAGGAACCGAATCTTGTAGCCAAGGCGCATTGGATCTCTGTTATGAGCATCAACGAACCAATTTCGGTAGGAGATGGACTACAAGCCCAAGTTCTTGAAAAGGCAAGGCCCAATAAGACGATTCCAAGTGATAGAGGGTTGCACGTGGACCAAGATTGAGTTGCCAAGTCACGAGAAACTCCTACGAAAGTTCGAAACAATCAGATCTGAAACGAAACAGAAAAAAATAAAAGATTCGATCTTTGAATTTCCAAATCTGAAATAAAATCCCCAAATCAGCAAAGAATCAAATTGAGACTCGAAATAAGTATTTATAAGGATTCTTGAGAATCAAGAACACGTAATTGAACCCCAAAGAAGACTCCAATCTGCCGAATCTATCAATTGAACACGAAACAGAAAATTAAAACACAACAGATCACAACATCCCAAAAATTGAAATAGAATGAGGATAGGTTGTTTGGACGGCAAGATCAAAGGAAAAGGATGATTGAAGAAAGTTTTCTTGCTGCCAAGAAGAGTGCTGATCGATTTCTTTAAGGTTGAAGTTGGCTGGAAACACAATAAAAGAATTGAAATAAGTTAGATAAAGAAAACTCGACACAAACAGAATTTAAAAGAAAATATGAACAGCTAGAAATAAAAGATAAAGTCCTAAGAAGCCTTGAAATCGATACAGATTTCACAACTCCCTTCAAACGGCTCTAATCTCCCCTCCAATGAAGAACAATGGCAAGAAGAAGGCTGAAGATGGCTCCCACAATCAAAAAGATTGTTAAAACTACTTCTAAAGAAAACTCAAGAGAAAATTCTTGAAGAACTCAAAGAGAATTTTCACTCAAAGCAAATCTAAAATTTTCATTGTAATTGTAATGTGTAATTCAATGTGTTTAAGGGTGGCTGGCCAAGCCATATATATAGGCCTCCTAACTACTTTCCTAGCCCTATTAGGAAAACTTAAAAAAACCCTAATTTTGACTTTTAAAGGGGAATTTCGTCCAAGGACTTTAAATGGGCCTCTTGGACTGAATTTTTACATAGAAATTTATTCATAAAGTCTAAAAATTAAAATTAAGTATTTAAAGAATTAAATTGGGCCACTTTGACAATTTGGCCTGATTTTCAGCTAAGTCTAATTTAAACTTCTGGATTGGGCTTGGAACATCTTATTGGGCCTTGTCTTCAAGAACTTGGGCTTGTAATTCGTTCTCTCCTGAAATTGGCCTGTTAATGCTCGTACCTGATATCCAATGCGCCTTAGTTGCAAGATTCGGTTTCTTGGATCAAGATTTCCAAGATTTGAAATCTTGATTTTCTTAATTCTTGAAATTGCTCAAAATAGCAAAATTGGACCAAGATTCGGTTTCTTGATTTTCTTGAAAACAAGAAAGTGAATCTTGATTTTCTTTTTCCTTCGTATACGCATCTAAGGCCTTTGTGACTTGTATCATTCCCCCTTACTCAAAAAGATTCGTCCTCGAATCTGATAAATCAAATGGAGATAAATCAACCACATTGAAAGTAGAACTTGCAGTCCAAACATAAGCATAACAAAACAAGTATAACGCATGCGAATGGACAGATTCAGATTACCATGTAAACAAGCTAATTTACTCGCCAATGCCTCGTTAAATATTCAAAACAAAGATGGACATGTTTTAAGGTATTCAATCATCTCAAATTGTTTCCACAAACCATGAATAAATCGCGAGTAATAAATCAAATGGTAAACGTAATCATCACAAGTAGGTATTTGAAAAGGTTCACACGGTTCACAGAGTTGCACAATCATATCATGCAGTAATCGACGGTATATAGATTCACTCACACATGCATTATCAAAAACAAGAATCTTTTTATCAACCATCAAAACAGATAGATCATCACTAAATAAAATAGGACAGTCAAGCACATTTCGATCTAAGTGTTTTACAAAAATTAAATCATCAACACGATCTTTGTCACTATCCGAGGAGTACAAAAGTCTTTCAAAAGTTTCAAGCATCTTACCTTTATAAGCAGAAGAAGAAGGGTTGATTTTACCTTTTCCATTTAATACAAACCTTCGCTCATCGGGGGCATAGTGTAGTCAAAGCTCTATTGTTGAGTTAACCTTTGTCAAATGGAACTCAAACTTCATGTACAACCACCTAAACTATTTAAGGCACGAATATAAATCGAAAACAAATTTGCCAAATTTTGTTACCTTATTCACCAAAACAGATTTGCACAAATTCGCGGATTTTACACAAGGCAAATCAAGAGAATAACAACTCACGCTTCCTTTCGTAATGACTTTATCAACCACAATCGAAGAATAACAATTAATCGGATCAAAATGAAGGGATCTTTTAAGAATTAAGTCACCAAAAGTTTTATCAATAATTTTCAAATCTGCACGGGACTCGGTTGATAAAATTTCCTTACCTCGCTTACCTTCGGGCTCATGTCGTGTGATTTCATCTTTGCCTATGTTGATCGTATGAAAGCGTCTTTCATCGGAAAGGTATTGAAGTTGGAAGTTATCTTTCATATGTAGCCAATGGAAGTGTTCTATTCCACGAAAAGGTGGTAAACCTTTAGGAGCCTCACTAAAAACATCCTCATAATCTTGAGAAAAACATTGAAACACACTAGGCAAATTTTCATTAATGTTAGATAGAGATAAATAATTTTGCCTAAACCTCACAAGGATACAAGGCTGTTCATTGAAAAGGTCTCTCCGCACATCTTTTTTTGTTGCAATTAAAATTTTCACTCTATTTTTACCACTTGCGGATTCACTCACCTTTGGGCCATTTAAATTTTGACTTTTTTCACTACTGGCCTCTTTTCTCTCTGTCTTTTTTATTTGTCCTTTCTCCCTCACCCTCTCACAAAATTTCATCATTTTTAATTGATCTTTATATACATCACTGGGATTTAAAGGAGCAAGAGTGAATTTTTGGCCTTTAAACACAAGAGAGTATCTATTAAGCTTGCCTTGGTGTGTAACATCATGATCAAATTGCCAAGGCCGTCCAAGGAGCAAGTGTGCCGCATGCATTGGGACCACATCACACCATACCTCATACTCGTAATTCCCAAGCTTAAAAGTGATCAAGGACTGTTTTGTAACTTTGACTTCTGAGCATTCATTAAGCCACTGAAGGTGATATGGCTTAGGGTGCTCGATACAAGGTAACTTTAAGGAATCCACCAAATAGCTGCTAACTACATTCGAACAACTCCCACTATCAATAATAAGTGAACATAAGTTACCTTTTATAAAACACCTAGAATGGAAAATATTGGTCCTTTGGTTATCACAATCGTCTCCCATTTGGATGTTAAGGGTGCGGCAGACTACCATCTTATTTTTTTCTCTTTTTTTTGAAATACCTGTAAAACAAATACTCAACACTCAAAAGAAAAATTAGCAAACTTCACCGTTAGTCACTCCAAAAGAAAAATCAAATTCTCAATAAGGTAGAATTCAGTCTTGTGAGTTCTTTAGTAATGTCTATATCAACCAATTAGAAAGTGTATGAACCAAAACTAAAAAAGAGTCCTAATTTGCACTAGGATGCCAAAACTTACGAGACACCAATTGATTTGTGTCGCACCGAGGAAGAATTGTGCACACTTTAAAATCCTACTAACACAAGAAACAATAAGGTGTTAGATAGTGTAAAGGGAGAAAAAGGCAAAGAAATGAAAACCTACAGCTAAGAATCAATAAAAATTGCTGAAACCAGAAAACCTGAAAAACTATGGAGTAACTTGACAACTTCGTTCGAGGTGTTCTCGATCTCCAAAAATCACGAAATTAAATCTGGAATGTCCTTAAATATTTAATTTTTGATCTGGAAAGTTTGGGCACCAAATTCAACCCGCTGAATATTTTTTAAAATTTTTATTGGATTTCATCTTTTTCAAAATTTTTGACTTTTTCGATTGATTTTTTTCGGGAAATAATTTTTTCTATTCAATCACAGTGCCAAAAATATGTATGTAAAATTTCAGATCAATCAGACAACGTTTACCCACTCAAATAATTTTTTTTCGAAAACTTTTTTGGGTAAAACTGCTGTTTATAGTTTAAAAAAATAGAGATCAGTTTAGAAATCAACCAAGAACACCAAAAACGCCCAAAATCTGATACCAAATGATAGATGGTTCCGCACAGACCAAGATCGAGTTGCCAAGTCACGGGAAACTCCTACGAAAGTTCGAATCAATCAGATCTGAAACGAAACAGAAAAAAATAAAAGATTAGATCTTTGAATTTCCAGATCTGAAATAAAATCCCCAAATCAGCAAGAATCAAATTAAGACTCGAAATAAGTATTAATAAGGATTCTTGAGAATCAAGAACACGTAATTGAACCCCAAAGAAGACTCCAATCTGTCGAATCTATCAATTGAACACGAAACAGAAAATTAAAACGCAACAGATCACAACAACCCAAAAATTGAAATAGAATGAGGATAGGTTGTTTGGACGACAAGATCAAAGGAAAAGGATGATTGAAGAACGTTTTCTTGCTGCCAAGAAGAGTGCTGATCGATTTCTTTAAGGTTGAAGTTGGCTGGAAACACAATAAAAGAATTGAAATAAGTTAGATAAAGAAAACTCGACACAAACAGAATTTAAAAGAAAATATGAACAGCAAGAAATAAAAGATAAAGTCCTAAGAAGCCTTGAAATCGATACAAATTTCACAACTCCCTTCAAACGGCTCTAATCTCCCCTCCAATGAAGAACAATGGCAAGAAGAAGGCTGAAGATGGCTCCCACAATCAAAAAGATTGTTAAAACTACTTCTAAAGAAAACTCAAGAGAAAATTCTTGAAGAACTCAAAGAGAATTTTCACTCAAAGCAAATCTAAAATTTTCATTGTAATTGTAATGTGTAATTCAATGTGTTTAAGGGTGGCTGGCCAAGCCATATATATAGGCCTCCTAACTACTTTCCTAGCCCTACTAGGAAAACTTAAAAAAACCCTAATTTTGACTTTTAAAGGGGAATTTCGTCCAAGGACTTTAAATGGGCCTCTTGGACTGAATTTTTACATAGAAATTTATTCATAAAGTCTAAAAATTAAAATTAAGTATTTAAAGAATTAAATTGGGCCACTTTGACAATTTGGCCTGATTTTCAGCTAAGTCTAATTTAAACTTCTGGATTGGGCTTGGAACATCTTATTGGGCCTTGTCTTCAAGAACTTGGGCTTGTAATCCGTTCTCTCCTGAAATTGGCCTGTTAATGATCGTACTTGATATCCAATGCGCCTTAATTGCAAGATTCGGTTTCTTGGATCAAGATTTCCAAGATTTGAAATCTTGATTTTCTTGATTCTTAAAATTGCTCAAAACAGCAAAATTGGACCAAGATTCGGCTTCTTGATTTTCTTGAAAACAAGAAAGTGAATCTTGATTTTCTTTTTCCTTCGTATACGCATCTAAGGCCTTTGTGACTCGTATCACCAAGCCCAACCAAGAAGTCAAAATCATACTTAGTTGAAAATCAGGCCAAATCGTTAAAGTGGCCCAATTTGTAAAAATTTAATTCTTAGTTTCAATTTTAGACTTTCTAAATTAATTGTTATGTAATTATTTAGTCCAAGAGGCCCAATTTAAGAACCTTGACCGAATTTCTCTTTAATATTTAATTAGGAGTTTTTTTAGTTTTAGTTTTCTAATAGGATTAGGAAAATATTAAGGCCTATAAATAGGCATGGCCGGCTACCCTTGTAAATACATTAGAAACACTTTGAAAATTTCAGATTTATTTTGAGTGAAAATTCTCTTTGAGTTCTCCAAGAATTTTCTCTTGAGTTTTCTTTAGAAGCTGTTTTAACAATCTTTTTGATTGTGGGAGCCATCTTCAGCCTTCTTCTTGCCATTGATCTTTATTGGAGGGGAGATTAGAGCCGTTGGAAGGGAGTTGTGAAATCTTTCGGGATTTCAAGGCTTCTTAGGACTTTATCTTTATTTCTTGCTGTTCATTCTATCTTTTAAATTTTGCTTGTGTCGATTTTTATTAACTAACTTGTTTGCTGTTCTTGTTGCTTTTCAGCCTTTCCAAAACTCCAAGATCTCTTCATCATTCAAAATCGGATCGGCCCCTTTTGTTCTTGGCAGCAAAGATCGTTCAAGATCCTTAAATTCCATTATTCTTGCCGATTTTTCCTTTTCAAATCTGGTTGAATTCGGTTGCTGGAATTTTGGGGGAAATTAATTTGCTGTCCATGCATGTATGTATTATCTTCAATGCTGTTCATGCATGTATTATCTTCAATGTTTTTCATGCATGTACCTACAAATAAACAAATTAAATTCAGCTAAGAAATTAGACCAAGACAAATTAAATTCGGCTGGACAAAATTAATTGAAACATGAATTTAATTTGTCCCAAACTTAGACACATTTAAATAACTAATAAACAACTATTAAATTTAGCAGCAGCTAATTAATTTGTCTCTTCTTTAGACACATTTAAACCAACCATTAAACTTAAAAACAAAAAATTAATAAGTTCGAATTGAGACATATTTATGAGCTAAAACTATATTAACTAACTTAATTTAAAGCATGAAATTTATTCCAGCAAGTAAATCAAATAAAATAAAAAGATGGGAAAACGAGTTCATTGAGCTAGAATCGAGCTTTTTTAAGCTTAATGAGCTAAATTTGAGCTAGGTCAGCTTGCAAAAGACGACAAGCCTCACTTGGGAAGCTGATCCAAGGGTGTTCTCGAGCGGGATTGTATCACCAACATTAATTGTCGAGTCGATCTAATTTGCCCTATCGTCATCGAGGAAGTATTGTTCAGTTTTAAAAATGGATGAATTTGGTTATGTATAGAAATATAAGTCAGAATAAGTTTGAGGTGGCTAAAAGATAGATGGATTTTAGATGGAATAAATTTGGATGGGCTCGGTTTAACAAGGAAGTAAGATAGATAAGGTAAGTGATGTAGATGAATGATAGAACTTAAGCATCAAGAAAGATTCTATACTATAACGAGTATCACCCTAAATCTTATATGGCCTAAGGTGAAAGATGGTTGGTAGATGGATAGGAGAACGCCACACGTGATAAGTTTAGAAACAAGTTCGGGATGACGCTACTAGCACACTAGATAAGTCACTCGAGACTCGTACGAAATTGGAGAGGAAGTTAACCTCACAGAAATAATGTTTCATTTAACAAATTGGAAAAAAGTCCCACTAAATGTTTACAAAGATGACTACTAAAATTCGGCATCTATGTGTTTACACAATAATAAAAGTGTTCACACTAAAGCATTAAAATTTGGTTCATGTTTGAAGATGGTGCATGAATTGGCCGAACCATCATGTTGCTTCACTTGATGCATTCATGCATACTTAGCCTTGAAGAATAGCCATAATTCTATAAATGTGCAGCCCTTTAATGCTCTTACATCTCCCTTGGCCGAATGAAGCTTTAATGTGTCTTGAATACTTGATGATCATCTTGAATCTGCATGAAGCATGCATGAAAATGACCCAATGCATGTTCCTCCTTAAATACGGTCCATGAATCTTCAAATGCATGAACATTTATCAACTTCCTCTTGCATGAACGTCCCAAATACATGTGCTCCTTTAAATGCCATCCATTGAACCTCAGTTGTGCATGCACCCTTCTATACTTTGCACCAGGCCATACATTATTCTTGTATTAAATACATCTTCACATTCGGCTGAACCTAGTTCATATAATATCAAGACAAATTAATTAACATACAAATATAAACAATTAATTATTGACTAACTATTATATTAAGTTCGGCTAGCTAAAACATGTGAAAATAATTAATGAATTGATTTGAGCTAGGGAATTCGGTCATGAGCTATATCAAATTGAATAAATTAAAAATAATACTTAATTTATTGAAATAATAAAAGAGACAAGCTGAAAGTAAGCTAAATTGAGCTCAAACGAGCTAAAATAAGCTCAAGTGAGATGATTTGAGCTGAGTGGAGCTCAGAAAGCTAGCACTGAGCTAAGTTTAGCTTGTAATAAGGTGCAAGAAGTCTTTAAGGAGCTGGACCGAACTTCTCCATTGACATTGATCTTGTTCTATTCCCAAAATTGAGTGATTAAAGCTAAAACAGCTTCATGGAATTGCCTAGCTCAAGCTCGAGTCATTAGGCCTTTAAAAAGCTCAATGGGGTCTTGGTTCAAATTCGTTGAGCTCCCGGGCGTACTTACATCACCATAACCCAACCATTTATTTCTAGCCTACCTTCTTGTCCTACAACAATTCCTATCCTTAAATCGACAATGCTTTGCAAATCGACCCACAACGACTGCTTATAAGTCTAACTAGTCCTTTTGAGAACTTAGAGAGGCGGAGTGAGTGAAAAAAGACAAGAGAAAGTGAGACTATTCAAGCATGTAAGAGCCAAGTGAGTGTGATTTCTTTGTGGGTGGATAGAGAGGTTTTTTTTGTGAGTTCCTAAAATGTCACAAAGTCCGAAAAGAAATCCAAATGTAAAAGACAGGTTCTGTCCCATAAGAAATGTTGGAGTAGGCTTGCTAGATCTCACCCTTCAAGCACTCATGCGAGAAATAGAGCGATTATTTGATCGTAAACTCGAACCAATTAAAGATCGATTATTTTAAGTCGAGACACGAGAATAGCGCGTGGCAAGTCTGAAAGGTGTAAGGCGAGAGCGCGGGCATCCAAACCAAGATCCCTATGAAGAAAGTGATCAAGAATGTGATCATTCACCTACCCGAAGTGTACGTCAACGAGGCCGCCAATGACATCGGGGCCCTAGAGATCAAGATCATCTAGATGATAACCTTAAGAATATTAAGATGACGATTCCACCATTCCAAGGTAAGAATGACCCTGAAGCTTATTTGCAGTGGGAAAAGAAGATTGAGCTCATTTTCGAATGTCACAAGTATTCGGAGAGCAAAAAGGTGAAGCTTGCGACAATCGAGTTTTCAGAATATGCAATTGTGTGGTGGGACCAACTAGTAACGAGTCGACAACGAAATGGTGAAAGACCTATCTCCACTTGGGCTGAAATGAATTTTGTCATGCGAAAATGATTTATTCCTTCGTACTACCATCGGGATTTATATCAATGACTCCAAAACCTTACTCAAGGCAATAGAAGCGTTGAAGACTATTATAAAGAAATGGAGATAGAAATGATCCGAGCTAATATCGAGGAGGATCGAGAGGCGACAATGGCTAGATTCCTTGCGAGTGTAAACTGTGACATCGCCAACATAGTTGAATTACAACACTATGTTGAAGTGATGGACATGGTCCACATGGTGATTTAGATTGAAAAACAACTCAAATGAAAAGGAGTTAGTCGATCCTATGCCAATCCCTCCACTAACAAATGGAGCCAAGGAGTCAACAAACCCCCTATTCAAACAAAAGAGCCAGTTGTAGCAGCTAAATCCAATCAGCCCGTTGCTGAGTCAAGTCAGAATAAAAATGAGCAAGTGCCAAATCACACGAGAGACAAAATGTTTCAAGTGTCAAGGCCAGGGGCACATAGCTAGCCAATGTCCCAATTGACGTATTATGGTAGTAAGGGCTGACGGTGAAATTAAACCTAAGGAGAAGGATAAAAATGAGCCTAAAATGCCATTCGATGATGAAGAAGAAGATTTAGAGTTACCGGTTGAAGGTGAAATCCTTGTGGTGAAACCAAGCCTCAACATCCAAAGTGCTAAAACTGATCAACAAAGGGAGAATATTTTCCACACATTATGCCACATCCAAGGCAAGGTATGTAGTATGATCATTGATGGTGGAAGCTGTACTAATTTAGTAAGTAACATACTAGAGGAAAAGCTAGGTTTTGCCACGACCAAACACCCAACTCCATACAAGTTGCAATGGTTGAATGATGGAGGCGAGCTTAAAGTGACAAAGCAAGCTGTGGTAGCATTTTCCATCATGAAGTACCAAGATGAAGTGGTGTGTGATGTAGTTCCCATGCACGCGGGACATCTCCTTTTGGGGCATCCATGGCAGTTTGATAGGCGCGTGGTCTATGACAGTTATACAAATTGATATACATTTAAGCACCGTGGCAAAAATGTAACCTTAGCGCCACTTACTCCAAAACAAGTGTACCAAGATCAATTGAAATTGAAAGAAAAGAAAGAAAAAGTACAAGAAAAAAAGATTGAAAAAGAGAAGGAAAAAAACGATAAAAAGAAAGGAAAAAGTGAGGGAGTGGAGGTAAAAGTACGAGAGGAACAAGAAAGTCAAAAAGAAAATGAGAGTGGTAAAATGAGCGTATTTGCGAGGGAAAAAGAAATAAGGAAGTCCTTGTTGTTGCACCAGCCCGTGTTTGTACTTATGTACAAGGAATATTTTTCGATGCTAACGAACTTGATAACTCTTTGCCTTTGTCTGTTTTTCATTGCTTCAGGAATTCGAAGACGTTTTCCCGGAAGAAGTGCCTAGCGGATTGCCTCCTTTTCAAGGTATCGAACACCAAATAGACTTTTTTCTTGGGGCTACAATTCTGAATCAGCCAGCTTATCGAAGTAACCCTGAGGAAACTAAGGGGTTGCAATGACAAGTAGCAAAATTAATGGAGAAAGGATATATACAAGAGAGTCTAAGTCCATGTGTGACAGCCCAAAATTGACCCTAGTCGGGAAGTGGTTTCGGGACCGCTAAACCGAGTCATAAAAATAATTAGCTGTCATATTTGATGCTTATTATATGTATATATGCATGTGTGAAAATTTCATATTTGAATTTTGTCTAATTGTAGGTGAATTTTAGTAAATAGGACTTATGTGAGAAAATTTTGAAATGTGATAGGTCAAAGCCTAAGGATCTATTAGTGCATGCAAGAAAAAGGAGGGACTTGCATGTCAATTTCCCCCCTAATTAGTAGTGGCCGGCCATGAGCATGAGAGTGGACAAAATGTTATGGGGTGAAACATGTGGGAAACATGTTGTGTTAGTGTGTTATGGGAGAAAGAATATAATAAAGGGTTAGTAATAAAGAAATGAAAAGGGAGGGGTGATGAGAACAAAGTTGTCTCATCCATGTTCTCCCCCCCATTGCCGTGACTTGAGAAGGAAAGAAAAGAAGAAATCGGTTCTTCTTGACCGAAAAAAATGATAGAAGGAAGAAATATGTTTTGAGGATTTTGGCAAGATAGCAAGCTAAAAATTTGAGGTAAGTGCATTCGGTCATAGAGAAAATTGAATCAAAAGTGGGTTGATCCTTGTCCTCCATTGCCGTAGCCTAAAGGGAGGGAGAAGAAGGTTTGGTTGCCTTGATTTTTGGCTTAGAAGATGGCTAGAATGAGGTATGTATTGAATGATTCTTGAAAATCTATGCATGTTTGAGATGATTAGTTCAAACTCTACTTATCCCATAGATTAAACTTAGAATTTTGAGGTTTGGAAGAGGTAAGTACCTTGAAATTTTTGGAAAATTATGTATAAAGAAGGTGGTTAGTTCAAGTTCTAATCATTCAATGGCTTGTTTATTTTGTTAAGTTCGGTTTCAAGGTTTGATCAAATTATGGTTATATTTGACATGGTTGGTTTATTTTGTTATGCTTGTTATATGATAGGTATGATTTGTGTTTGGGTGATGTGTATGTGATATTGATTATATGATTCGAAAATGAGATATGTTAATGATGAAATATAATCGGCCATGGAAGTAGCTCATTTTGGAAGTATGAATTGTGGTATATTTTTTGTGGTTGATCATAAAAATTTGGCTTAAGTGAGGTAATTGGTAAAAGATGTGTTTATGATGTAATACATATGTTCTCATAAGCTAAGTTATGTATATGTGATATCTTCCATATTGGTTGTTAAGCTCAAGAGCTTAGAGGATAAAAGTCGGATAGGGGAAAAGAGAAAGTAAACGAATAGCCGTAGATATCTAATCGTCGACCACTTCCGAGGTAAGTTTTAAGTGTTTAAACATTGAGTAAATTCAATTATAATAGGACATGATGAGTTGATTTAATAAGATAAGATGTGGCCATGATATGTTCTAAGCTCAAATGGTAAGTTCTTAAGTGTTTGAGCTTGGGAATTTAAGGGTAATTTGAAATAGTCTGCTTCGGACAGCAGCAGTAACGTGACTTTAGAAAATCACCATAAATTCATGGACTTGAATTAGAGGCTGAATGAGACATGAAATTAAAGCTTAATGAGTCTAGTTTCTTATAAAAGAAACCGTGTAAGCAAAGGAATTTCCGAAAATGAGATATTGAAAGTTGTGTGAGACGGTGTCAGAATGACTCCGAAATCCCCTGTTCTGTTTTTAGAAAATCATTATAAATTTTAAAAAAATGGTTATAAGATAAAATTTATATGCTTAGACTCCTTAATGAGTCTAGTTTCAAAGGAAATCAAATACAACACATTTTGAATTCTGTAAAATGAGAAATTTGATTCGTAGTGAAGAGTGGTCAGATTAGTCAAACAGTGAAACAGGGGAAACTTTAAGAAAAATCTGGTATTGATTGGCCAAACATAAAATTCTGGAAATTTTATGGATGGAAGATATACGAGTCTATATTCAGGAAAAATTAACGGAAAGTGATTTGGAGTTTTGTAGCTCCAGTTATGAATAATTTAGTGACTATTGCTCAGGAAAAACAGCTTGTGCTGAATTTGAGATTATGTTGTGAACCTTGATAAACTTGTTTTAGTTGCTCATAAGCTATTGATTAAACCCATACTTGAATTCTAAATCGTGATATTGTAAGTTTATGAGTATTCGAATATGAAATGATAGTAAGGCCTAATGGCCGATGTGATGAATGTGAAAGTGTATATATATGTGATAAGGCCTAATGGCCGATGTGATGAATGTGAAAGTGTATATATGTGATAAGGACTAATGGCCGATGTGATGAATGTGAAAGTGTATATATATGTGATAGGGCCTAATGGCCGATGTGATGAATGTGAAAGTGTATATATGTGATAAGGCCTAATGGCCGATGTGATGAATGTGGAAGTGTATATATATGTGACAGGGCCGAGTGGCCAACGTGATGGATGTGAAAGTGTATAAATGTGATAAGTCCCGACGGGCATTTGTGTCAGTACTATATCCGGGTTAAAACCCCGCAGGCTTTATGCGAGAATATTATCACTGATTAATGTCCTTAAGCTTCGTGCTTGTACTATATCCGAGCTCTAAAGACCCGATGACTACGTGTGGGGATTTTGTCCGGGTAAGACCCGATAACTTCGTGTGGAGATTATGTCCGGGTAAGACTTCGTAATAAGAATTGCTTATAAATATATTCAATGCGAAAGGTTAAACAGGTATGTACTCCAAGTTTATATGTGAGCTTGATTTGCACTAAATCATAAGGTAGTTATGTGATGCATACGAGAGCAATCTATGAGACTATTCCTATGATTATGTGACATCGGATCAGTGTGAGAGGTGATGTGAAATCATACGATATATCTATGTCACATGAGCTCACTTTTATGTGAAAGTTTATCTGCCTATTGTATATGATGAGATGTGCAGATTCGGTAAAGGGATGGTATGCCCGAAGGAAGAGTGAAATAAAAATACGAACAACTATGTTATAATTTGATTGTTATCTGTTGACACTGCTTAAAACTTACTAAGCATTGTAATGCTTACTCCGTTTCCTCTGTTTCCTCTGTTTTATAGATCTCATTGCGAAGCTACAGGCTCAGGGATCGTCAGCAACTAGTCACACTATCACTATCCACTGTTTGGTACTGCTATGTTTCGGATTGTCTTATGGCATGTATAAAATAGACTAGTGGCGGAAGAATATTTTGGTTAATGTATATAGCCATGCGAAAATGGCTTATATATGTTCGAGCATAATGTTATAATCATTTGGTATGGAATGGTTAATCGCTATCATGATTTGTGCTATTTATGCAAAAAGGGCTAGTTGAATATGGAAACTATGAAATAGGTAAAGTCTACCTTAAAGGCAGATGCTGGCAGCAACAGTGATGTAGATTTGGAAAATCACTAAAAATAGTAGGATTGGAATTAAATAGTTAATAAATTATGTAAACTAACCTTGATGAATCTATTTTCATAGGAAATTAACGAAATGATCATATGGACAGTATGTTAAGAGATATTCAGGTTCTCGTGAGACAGGGCCAGAACGGTTTCTGGATTCCCTGTTCCGACTTTGGAAATTCATTATAAACTAACAAGAGATAATTAGGAGTCATGCCATATATGTCTGGATTCCTCTCTGAGTCTAGTTTCTATAGAAACAAACGGAATCAGTATTGAAGCTCTGTGCAGGGAGATATCCAAGTCGTAATGTGCAAAGGTCAGTGTAGTCAATCCCTGTAACATGGGAGACTTTGACTAATAAACTGTATTAATTGGCCCACCAAAAATTCTAGAAAAAAATATGTAGATGGGCATATGAGTCTAGTTTCAGGGAAAAATCACGAAACTGATTTTCGAGTTGTGAAACTATAGATATGATTTTTAAGGTGACAGTGACGCAGTTAGCCAACTGCCTGGAAAAATTTTAAAATGGACTGCAATAGTAAGCGAATTTAGTCTGTGAACCCCTCGTGTCCGACTCCGGCAACGGTCTCGGGTACGGGGTGTTACAATTTTATTGGTATCAGAGTTACGATTTAGTCGGTTCTAGGACTAACGTAGCACGCGTGAGTCTATTTATACATGCCATAAAGTGATAAAATGATAGTGTGATGATTTTTGGCTATTAAAATGTGTTTGCTGTATTGTAATGAATCTTGATCCCGATCGAGCTGTAGCAAGCTTCTGACTATGAGAATTTGCGATATAACTTCACTTAGATATGCCTAAATTATTAAGTTGATCAGGTACGTATCATGTACTCGTATTTGAATTTCGATTCGGATTGAATTATAAGGGTATAAGTGATGCAATTTTGAAGGAGTGTTATGACTATAAATGTGATTTTTGTATGTGGCCATGGAACTGGAAGTTGAATGGTCGATAAACATGTTGTGTTTGTATTCAAGTAATGTAAATGATATACTAATGTGTATTGCTATATGTGTATATGTATGTAGAGACGAAATTGTCGAATGTAAAAAGGCAGTGAAGCGTATAGAGTGGTTGGTTTTCAGCACTAAGTGTGCGGGCAATAAGTGTTCACGGTTGTGAGATTGGCACTAAGTGTGCGGGCAATAAGTGTTCACGGTTGTGAGATTGGCACTAAGTGTGCGGGCAATAAGTGTTCACGGTTGTGAGATTGGCACTAAGTGTGCGGGCAATAAGTGTTCACGGTTGTGAGATTGGCACTAAGTGTGCGGGCTTGAAATGCATGGCACTAAGTGTGCGAGTTTAAAGTACATGGCACTAAGTGTGCGTGGTTGATTATTAAGCACTATGTGTGCGAACTCACTATATATATTTCTATCAATTATTTACATTAAGGGTGCGACCTTACCGAGTCGATTTCGGACAGCGGAAAGGGGTAAGTTCTTGATAATAGAGCTTAAATTATGATTTGATTAGATCATGTTTTAAGGAAATCAAAATCATGCTCTTTGTGTGTGGCTATTGGGCCGAAAATGCAAGAATGATAAGTGTCTTGTGTTTGAGTTTTGCTAACGAAAATGAAATACGAATGTGCCATGATTTATTGTTAAATGTGCATGGTTATTTGAATGATGTCCGGGCTAAGTCCCGAAGGCTTTGTGCTAAGTGACCATATCCGGACTAAGATCCGAAGCCATTTGTGCGAGTTACTAATTTCGGGCTAAGCCCGAAGGCATTGGTGCGAGTTACTAAAACTGGGCCAAGTCCCGAAGAGCATTCATGCTAGTGATGTTTCCGGGCTAAGTTCCGAAGAGCATTCGTGCTAGTGAGGTATCCGAACTAAGTTCCGAAGAGCATTCGTGCTGGTGTTATATCCGGGCTAGGTCCCGAAGAGCAATCATGCTGGTGACGTGTATTCGGGCCTTCGTGCCTAGTAGGCTTCGTGCCGGTAATTTGAGCAAAGTTTAAGTATTCATTACTATACGAATTCAAATTTAAATGAGATGATATGTTTAAAAGTGTACATACATGATGTTTATAGACTTGGTTAAGTCATATCAACGTGTATTAACGAATGAATAAGAGCACTATGTATGTGAATAATTAGAGGCACTGTGTGTGTGCGAATTCCTTTAACCGAGCACTATGAGTGCGAGATCGGTCAGTGGGCACTAAGTGTGTGAAGTGGAATTCATGTAAGACCTCGTTTGGGACGAAGGCATTGATTTGAGATAGTGTGTAAGACCATGTCGGGGACATGGCATCGACTCGATATGTGAGAATATGTAAGACCATATCTAGGATATGGCATTGTAAGAGCTATATGTGCTATTGCTGAATGGACACTATTTTGTTAATCTTGTTCAAGAAATTATTTTGATTAAGTTTCGACATTCGAAAGTTTGAAAGAATTTTTTTTTGAATGTTGATAATTTTGGATATACGAGTTATGCGCTAGAATAAATCTCATGCCAGAGTATTATATTAGGCTTTATGCCTATTCGACTGTATACGGGTAACGTTAACTATGATTGAATGTGCTAAATGAACTAAATGTTCAGGTACGTGAAAGTTGACTTTTCTTTTGGAAATGAAATAAGTTGAATAGTGAGATACGATGGAGTTATTAAGGATATTTATTGGGATGTTTGAGTATATGTGTACTTTTGGTCAGATTACAGCTTATACATGAATGAAAATGTGGGTTACAAATATGTGGGTTGATGATGTGAATTATACATGTTAATATGTGCTTAATATGTGTTTGAAATGCATTTGTGAATTAAATTAAGCGATTATTGCTTATGAAATCAAGAAAATGAGATATATGTGCATACTTGTAGAAATGTTTATGTATTTGTCTTAGGATAAGAAAATGATTTTATGGATCGATGCGAAATCAGTAATGAATTACAATTGCTATCGATGAGCTAATGTTTATATGGATATAATTCAATAAGAGGACGTTATCCTAAACTATGCATCGGTAGAAATTTTCGGGGACGAAAATTTCTTAAGTGGGGGAGAGTTGTGACAGCCCAAAATTGACCCTAGTCGGGAAGTGGTTTCGGGACCGCTAAACCGAGTCATAAAAATAATTAGCTGTCATATTTGATGCTTATTATATGTATATATGCATGTGTGAAATTTCATATTTGAATTTTGTCTAATTGTAGGTGAATTTTAGTAAATAGGACTTATGTGAGAAAATTTTGAAATGTGATAGGTCAAAGCCTAAGGATCTATTAGTGCATGTAAGAAAAAGGGGGGACTTGCATGTCAATTTCCCCCCTAATTAGTAGTGGCCGGCCATGAGCATGAGAGTGGACAAAATGTTATGGGGTGAAACATGTGGGAAACATGTTGTGTTAGTGTGTTATGGGAGAAAGAATATAATAAAGGGTTAGTAATAAAGAAATGAAAAGGGAGGGGTGATGAGAACAAAGTTGTCTCATCCATGTTCTCGCCCCCCATTGCCGTGACTTGAGAAGGAAAGAAAATAAGAAATCGGTTCTTCTTGACCGAAAAAAAAATGATAGAAGGAAGAAATATGTTTTGAGGATTTTGGCAAGATAGCAAGCTAAAAATTTGAGGTAAGTGCATTCGGTCATAGAGAAAATTGAATCAAAAGTGGGTTGATCCTTGTCCTCCATTGCCGTAGCCTAAAGGGAGGGAGAAGAAGGTTTGGTTGCCTTGATTTTTGGCTTAGAAGATGGCTAGAATGAGGTATGTATTGAATGATTCTTGAAAATCTATGCATGTTTGAGATGATTAGTTCAAACTCTACTTATCCCATAGATTAAACTTAGAATTTTGAGGTTTGGAAGAGGTAAGTACCTTGAAATTTTTGGAAAATTATGTATAAAGAAGGTGGTTAGTTCAAGTTCTAATCATTCAATGGCTTGTTTATTTTGTTAAGTTCGGTTTCAAGGTTTGATCAAATTATGGTTATATTTGACATGGTTGGTTTATTTTGTTATGCTTGTTATATGATAGGTATGATTTGTGTTTGGGTGATGTGTATGTGATATTGATTATATGATTCGAAAATGAGATATGTTAATGATGAAATATAATCGGCCATGGAAGTAGCTCATTTTGGAAGTATGAATTGTGGTATATTTTTTGTGGTTGATCATAAAAATTTAGCTTAAGTGAGGTAATTGGTAAAAGATGTGTTTATGATGTAATACATATGTTCTCATAAGCTAAGTTATGTATATGTGATATCTTGCATATTGGTTGTTAAGCTCAAGAGCTTAGAGGATCAAAGTCAGATAGGGGAAAAGAGAAAGTAAACGAATAGCCGTGGATATCTAATCGTCGACCACTTCCGAGGTAAGTTTTAAGTGTTTAAACATTGAGTAAATTCAATTATAATAGGACATGATGAGTTGATTTAATAAGATAAGATGTGGCCATGATATGTTCTAAGCTCAAATGGTAAGTTCTTAAGTGTTTGAGCTTGGGAATTTAAGGGTAATTTGAAATAGTCTGCTTCAGACAGCAGCAGTAACGTGACTTTAGAAAATCACCATAAATTCATGGACTTGAATTAGAGGCTTAATGAGACATGAAATTAAAGCTTAATGAGTCTAGTTTCTTATAAAATAAACCGTGTAAGCAAAGGAATTTCCGATAATGAGATATTTAAAGTTGTGTGAGACGGTGTCAGAATGACTCCGAAATCCCCTGTTCTGTTTTTAGAAAATCATTATAAATTGTACAAAAATGGTTATAAGATAAAATTTATATGCTTAGACTCCTTAATGAGTCTAGTTTCAAAGGAAATCAAATACAACACATTTTAAATTCTGTAAAATGAGAAATTTGATTCGTAGTGAAGAGTGGTCAGATTAGTCAAACAGTGAAACAGGGGAAACTTTAAGAAAAATCTGGTATTGATTGGCCAAACATAAAATTCTGGAAATTTTATGGACGGAAGATATACGAGTCTATATTCAGGAAAAATTAACGGAAAGTGATTTGGAGTTTTGTAGCTCCAGTTATAAATAATTTAGTGACTATTGCTCAGGAAAAACAGCTTGTGCTGAATTTGAGATTATGTTGTGAACCTTGATAAACTTGTTTTAGTTGCTCATAAGCTATTGATTAAACCCATACTTGAATTCTAAATCGTGATATTGTAAGTTTATTAGTATTCGAATATGAAATGATAGTAAGGCCTAATGGCCGATGTGATGAATGTGAAAGTGTATATATATGTGATAAGGCCTAATGGCCGATGTGATGAATGTGAAAGTGTATATATGTGATAAGGCCTAATGGCCGATGTGATGAATGTGAAAGTGTATATATGTGATAAGGCCTAATGGCCGATGTGATGAATGTGAAAGTGTATATATGTGATAAGGCCTAATGGCCGATGTGATGAATGTGGAAGTGTATATATGTGACAGGGCCGAGTGGCCAACGTGATGGATGTGAAAGTGTATAAATGTGATAAGTCCCGAAGGGCATTTGTGTCAGTACTATATCCGGGTTAAAACCCCGCAGGCTTTATGCGAGAATATTATCACTATATCCGAGCTCTAAAGACCCGATGACTACGTGTGGGGATTTTGTCCGGGTAAGACCCGATAACTTCGTGTGGAGATTATGTCCGGGTAAGACTTCGTAATAAGAATTGCTTATAAATATACTCAATGCGAAAGGTTAAACAGGTATGTACTCCAAGTTTATATGTGAGCTTGATTTGCACTAAATCATAAGGTAGTTATGTGATGCATACGAGAGCAATCTATGAGACTATTCCTATGATTATGTGACATCGGATCAGTGTGAGAGGTTATGTGAAATCATACGATATATCTATGTCACATGAGCTCACTTTTATGTGAAAGTTTATCTGCCTATTGTATATGATGAGATGTGCAGATTCGGTAAAGGGATGGTATGCCCGAAGGAAGAGTGAAATAAAAATACGAACAACTATGTTATAATTTGATTGTTATCTGTTGACACTGCTTAAAACTTACTAAGCATTGTAATGCTTACTCCGTTTCCTCTGTTTCCTCTGTTTTATAGATCTCATTGCGAAGCTACAGGCTCGGGGATCGTCAGCAACTAGTCACACTATCACTATCCACTGTTTGGTACTGCTATGTTTCGGATTGTCTTATGGCATGTATAAAATAGACTAGTGGCGGAAGAATATTTTGGTTAATGTATATAGCCATGCGAAAATGGCTTATATATGTTCGAGCATAATGTTATAATCATTTGGTATGGAATGGTTAATCGCTATCATGATTTGTGCTATTTATGCAAAAAGGGCTAGTTGAATCATGGAAACTATGAAATAGGTAAAGTCTACCTTAAAGGCAGATGCTGGCAGCAACAGTGATGTAGATTTGGAAAATCACTAAAAATAGTAGGATTGGAATTAAATAGTGAATAAATTATGTAAACTAACCTTGATGAATCTATTTTCATAGGAAAGTAACGAAATGATCATATGGACAGTATGTTAAGAGATATTCAGGTTCTCGTGAGACAGGGCCAGAACGGTTTCTGGATTCCCTGTTCCGACTTTGGAAATTCATTATAAACTAACAAGAGATAATTAGGAGTCATGCCATATATTTCTGGATTCCTCTCTGAGTCTAGTTTCTATAGAAACAAATGGAATCAGTATTGAAGCTCTGTGCAGGGATATATCCAAGTCGTAATGTGCAAAGGTCAGTGTAGTCGATCCCTGTAACATGGGAGACTTTGACTAATAAACTGTATTAATTGGCCTGACCAAAAATTCTAGAAAAAAATATGTAGATGGGCATATAAGTCGAGTTTCAGGGAAAAATCACGAAACTGATTTTCGAGTTGTGAAACTAAAGATATGATTTTTAAGGTGACAGTGACGCAGTTAGCCAACTGCCTGGAAAAATTTTAAAATGGACTCCAATAGTAAGCGAATTTAGTCTGTGAACCCCTCGTGTCCGACTCCGGCAACGGTCTCGGGTACGGGGTGTTACACCATGCGCGGTACCCATTTTTGTTGGTGCTTAAAAAGGATGGTTCATGGAGGATGTGCGTAGACTGTTGAGCCATCAACAAGATTATCGTCAAATACCGTCACCCCATCCCTAGACTTGATGATAAGTTGGACGAGCTTAGCGGTGCTAAGTTGTTCTCTAAGATCGATCTGAAAAGCGACTATCATGAAATTCACATGCGGGAGGGGAACGAGTGGAAGATTGCATTCAAGACCAAATACGGTTTGTATGAGTGGCTAGTGATGCCATTCGGCCTCACCAATGCCCCGGGTACTTTCATGAGGTTGATGAACCACGTTTTGAGGTCTTTCATGAGGTTGTTCTATGTAGTTTATTTTGACGATATTTTAATTTATAGAAAATCCTTATTTGATCATCTTGAACATTTGCATGCTGTTTTGGAGGTTTTACGAGAGGAAGTATTATATGCAAACCTTAAGAAATGTAACTTTTGTATTGAAAAAGTTGTTTTTCTAGGTTTCGTTGTAAGTGCGAGTGGCCTTGAGGTGGATCAAGACAAGATTAAAGCAATACAAGAATGGCCACGTCCGACCAACATCAGCCAAGTTAGAAGCTTTCATGGCCTTGCAAGCTTCTATAGGAGATATGTACCAAACTTTAGCACTCCTGCTCCCCATTAACCGGTATTATAAAAAAAATTCTTCTTTCATTTGGTCTGATGAACAAGAATTTGCTTTTGATAAAATCAAAGATTGTTTAACTAATGCTCCACTTTTGTGTTTATCGAATTTTGGCAAAATTTTTGAAGTGGAATGTGGTGCTTCTGGCATAGGAATAGGTGCAGTTTTAACATAAGATGGGCGTTCGGTAGGTTATTTCAGTGAGAAACTTAACGAGGCTACGCTCAACTACCCCACCTATGACAAAGAAATGTACATGTTGATATGTGCATTAAAGACATGGCAGCATTACCTTTGGCCGAAGGAGTTCATTATACACACGAACTATGAGGCTTTGAAGCATTTGAGAGGGAAAACCAAGCTCAACAAACGTCACACAAAATGGGTCGAGTTCTTAGAATCCGTTCCATATGTCATTAAATATAAGCAAGGTGAGAAAAATATCGTTGCGGATGCTTTGTCACAAAGGTATGCTCTTTTAAATTGTTTGGATGTTAAATTGCTTAGTTTCACTTATTTGAAGGATTTATATGCTGATGATTCTGATTTTGGAGAAATTTACAAGTTATGTGTGCAAGGTGCATATGATAGGTACTATCGGTAAGACGGATTCCTTTTTAGAGAAAACAAATTCTGCATACCCCAAGGATCAACTAGAGACATGTTGGTTCATGAAGCGCACAGCGGGGGTTTAATGGGACATTTCGATATTGCCAAAACTTTGGCTGTTCTTCAAGAACACTTCTATTGGCCGAAGATGAAATGAGATGTCACTAAAGTATGCGATCACTGTATTGCTTGCAAGAAGGCGAAATCAAGGATCCAGCCACATGGACTCTATACTCCATTGCCAATTTCGGAAGCACCATGGATGGATATTTCTATGGATTTTGTTTTGGGCCTTCGTAGAACAAAGAACGGCAAAGACTCTTTGTTTGTTGTAGTTGATCAGTTTTCAAAAATGGCTCATTTCATTACGTGTAATAAAACTGACGATTCTTTAAATGTTGCTAATCCATTTTTTAGGGAGATTGTACGGCTGCATGCAGTTCCAAGAACCATCATTTCAAACTGAGACACCAAGTTTCTCAGACATTTTTTGAGGACCTTATGGGGAAAGCTTGGAACTAAGCTGTTATTTCCAACAACAAGCCATCCCCAAATTGACAACCAAACAGAGGTCATTAATCGAGTTTTGTCAACACTACTGCGGGCCATTATTCAAAAGACTCTAAAGACTTGGGAGGAGTGTCTACCTCACATTGAATTTGTGTACAATCGATCGGTACATTCGACTACCAAGTATTCACCATTTGAGGTAGTGTATGGATTTAATCCCTTAACTCCATTGGATTTGTTACCTTTACATTATGATTAGTTGGTGCATGTAGATGGAAAGAAAAAGGCAGATTTTGTGAAACAAGTGCATCAGCTAGTTAGGGATAATATTGAACGAAGAATCGAGCAATATGTTCGTAAAGTCAACAAGGGACGTAAACGAGTGATGTTTGAACTTGGTGACTGGGTTTGGATTCACATGCGCAAGGAGAGATTCCCAGTTCAAAGATGATCCAAACTTTTGCCAATGGGAGACGGTCCTTTTCAAATCTTGGAAAGGATTAATGATAACGCCTATAAGTTAGACTTACCTGGTGAGTATGGGGTTAGTGCTACTTTTAATGTTGTTGATTTATCCCTTTTTGATATATGTGACAATTTGGGGACAAATCACCTCGAAGAGGGAGGGATGATGGGACCCTAGCTCGGGATGTTACCACCAAACCCGTTGAGCTACCACAAGGACCTATAACTCGGTCACGAGCTAAGAGGTTTCAAGATGCATTAGCAAGCTTTGTTGATCAAGCTTGGGGAGAGTAAGTAGCCGAATCCATTGTTCATGCTTGGACCAACTCAATAGGCGTCCCTTGCAATTTATTGCAAGCTGAACTTTAATTTAATTAAACTCATCTTAGTTAATAATTGAGTTGTTGGACTTTGTTTTTTTATTAAACTCATTTTAGTTAATTAATTGCTAGAATAAATGCTTATCTTAGTTTATTTAATTGTTGGAATAACTTATTGTTAAATATGTTTATTTACAGTTTATTAAATTAAGTGTTTACAGTTTATTAATTAAGCTTATTAAGTTTAGTGTGTTTAAATGTGTTTTAATGTGTTTGTTAATAAATGCTTGTAGGTGACTATTTAGTTAGAACCAGTTATGTACAAGGGCTGTTAAAAAGTGATAAATGCAACTATTCAGCTGGAATTGGTTACATACAAAGGGTTGTTACAACAATAAAAGGAGAGCAATATGCATCATTAAAATTCGCCAGCCTCTCCATCTTCTCAAAGGAGCAGTTCAAGAATAGCAATGGACAAATGAGTGATTACAAATTCCATAACCGATTGCCTCTTTAAGAACACTCCATGGTCTATTTGTGTGCCCAAAAATATCATGAATGTTGTTGGTGTCTATTCGGCTGTCCAAGGGAGAATTTAAAGCTTATCCTAAACTCTTTGACTACTCAAGAATGAAACCTAGGCATTCAAGCTTATTAAATCAGTTGAATTAGAACATTAAATCTTATTGATAGTTGCTGTTACTTAGGCTTAGAATTTCAAGAGTTTGTGCTTAGTGATTAAGTTTTATTTTAGCTCATTATTAGCTCATTTAAGCTGACCAATTGTGACTTTTCGACTAGGCCTTATCTAGCACTATAAATACTTGTAATCAGCTCATTGTAAGAGACTTTTTGCCAAATTTATGCTTAAACTGAAACTTGTGAGATTTCTAACTCTCCTAGTTCACTTCAAAACTGAATTGACTTATCAAGTTTTTCTTGTGGCGTCATTCTTTCTTTTGTTAAACTGAACTTATCACCTTTTTTTGGTGTGACATTAGTATACCTTTGGTTCCTATCACTTTTGATAGCAGGTCAAGGTCCTTGTTGTTTGTTATTATTTTTTTTGAAATCGTAAATCACCTAAGAGCCATTTTGAGACTCGGGTCAACAATCCAATATTGTTGGTTCATTCTTGGTCTTAGTCAAAATATCCATTATTTACTTAACCATTTTACCTACTACCATTGTTTGAAGCCATTTATCCTATTTTGTTTCGTTTAACCCTGAGATGAACTTATCCTTACTCAATTCATGACTGGGCAATCTAAATGACTCTAATCATTCTGAAATGAGTTCATATCATTTGGTATCAGAGTTAGCACATTTGGAGTAAGAATCGATGTTCTCGGTATTACGTATTGTAGTTCATATGAAAAAAAATTCAAATTTTAAAAAAAATTCAGCATCCATTCAAATGCAATGAGTGAATATGAAGTTTTGCAAGTAAAAAAACAAATAAAAAAAGAGAAGAAGTTAGTTTTGAAAATTCTACTTGCTGCCTAAAATCATCCATTCAATATCCTACCAATTGACCACACTATATGATGGGATCCGGCCCGGTGTTAATTATTGAGTCGATCTAATTTGTCTGATCGTCGTCGAGGAAGTATTGTTCAGTTTCAAAAATGGAAGAATTTGGTTAAGTATGGAAATATAAGTCAAAATAAGTTCGAGGTGGCTAAAAGATAGATGGATTTTAGATGGTGATGTGATCCGGCCCGGGTGAGTATAGTTGTTTCACAAAGTTTGCCCGATCGTCGACGATGAGTAGTTAAAGTTGTCGAAAATGGGTGTTTTAGGCTAAGGGTTGCGGAAGCTTTCAAGGGTTTAGATGAATGGTTATAGTGTTGGTAGGTTCGACTTAGGATAGAAACAAATGAGGTAGTGTGTTTGATGGCTTAGTTTAAGGATAAAATAAAGATAGACAAGTTTTAAGATAGATAGTTGGGATGGATAATCAAACTCAAACTTCAGGAATGATTCAACACTAAAACGTGTCATCCCGATTCCTATATCGTCTAAGGTGGTTTTTGCAAAATAGAAGGTTGTTGAACGCCACACCGGGTTACGGTGATAAGTTCGGAAACTAGTCGGGAGATGCCACTAGCACGCTGGATAAGTCAATGAGACTTGTACAAATTTTGGAGAGGAGATAAACTCACTCAAGAACACAAAGTTCATAAATTTTGATCAAAATTCAAAAGTTATCTAACCTAAAATAATGTCTTCTTACAAACTATTTATAGGCATTATTATGACCGTTCAAATGTCTATTTGTGACCTTTCACCTTCAGCAATTAAATAAAGTTATTACAAGCTTTAATTTCATATTAAACTCATGTAAGGAAGCCAATGAGTCATGTCTCTTCATTGGAACCTGATGTAGTTGAAAAGGCATGTCAATTCTCCTTAATGAAGACTTTAAGCATCCTTAATGTCTTTGATTGATGTCCCTTAAGCACCCTTGTAAACACATAATAAAAGCTTGTGTAACATCCTCTTAAATGGCACCATGATGAAGACTTAAGACTTCAAAAAACGTTCATACTTGAAAAGTGTCTTTTGGTCCATTAAACAACCTCCTTAATGTTCTTTTAAAAGCTTTGAAACTGTCCCACGTTGAAGAGTCTTTAATCATATAAAAAGTCACCTACAAAATAGATATTTAAGATTAAATAGTAACTTAAAACACTAATAAAAACAACATATTTAATAACACTCATGCACAAAAATTAATTGAACATGCAACTTAAATTACCTTATTTAAAATGAAGATAAACACACTTTAATTTATGCATTAAAATGTAACAGCCAATTAAATAACATACTTATATAAACAAACTCAAACATATTAAATAACTAAGATGCTTAAATGCACGATTTAAGATGCAAACTAAATGAACAAATAAGTTACTTAATGCATGACTTAATTTAATGATGCAGACTTAAACTAACATGAGAGTTACATAATGCATGTCATAGTTAAGAGATGTAGATTAATAATGCAGGACATTAATTAAAGATGCATATGAATGATGTTCAAACTAAAACATAATTAAAAACACAAAAGTAAATGAATTAAAGTCCTTATTCCAGCAACCAAATTAACAAACTGAAATTAAAAGCTTCATTTTGCACTTGGGCCCCTCGAGTTTGGGACAATCTCGATGTCGTCGAGTTGTGTCGTAACATGATGTGACTGGGATCACATTAGATGGAATAAATTTGGATGGGCTCGGTTTAACAAGGAAGTAAGATATATAAGGTAAGTGATGGAGATGAATGATAGAACTTAAGCATCAAGAAAGATTCGATACTATAACGAGTATCGCCCCAAATCTTATATGGCCTAAGGTGGAAAATGGTTGGTAGATGGATAGGAGAACACCACACCAATAATTGGTGATAAGTTCAGAAACAAGTTCGGGATGACGCCACTAGCACACTAGATAAGTCACTCGAGACTCGTACAAAATTGGAGAGGAAGTTAACCTCACAGAAATAGTGTTTCATTTAACAAATTGGCAAAAGTCCCTCTAAATGTTTACAAGAAAGCTATTTATAGACATCAAGATGACTACTCAAATTCGGCATCTATGTGTTCACACAATAATAAAAATGTTCACACTAAAGCATTAAAATTCGGTTCATGTTTGAAGATGGTGCATGAATTGGCCGAACCATCATGTTGCTTCACTTGATGCATTCATGCATACTTAGCCATGAAGAATAGCCATAATTCTATGAATGTTCAGCCCTTTAATGCTCCTACATCTCCCTTGGCCGATTGAAGCTTTAATGTACCTTGAATACTTGATGATCATCTTGAATATGCATGAAGCATGCATGAAAACGACCCAATACATGTTCCTCCATAAATACGGTCCATGAATCTTCAAATGCATGAACATTTATCAACTTCCTCTTGCATGAACATCCCAAATACATGTGCTCCTTTAAATGCCATCCATTGAACCTCAATTGTGCATGCACCCTTCCATACATTGCACCAGGCCGTACATGAATCTTGTATTAAATAAATCTTCACATTCGGCTGAACCTAGTTCATATAATATCAAGACAAATTAATTAACATACTAAGATAAACAATTAATTATGGACTAACTAGTAAATTAAGTTTGGCTAGCTAAAACATGTGAAAATAATTAATGAACTGATTTGAGCTAGGGAATTCGGTCATGAGCTGTATCAAATTGAATAAATTAAAAATAATACTAAATTTATTGAAATGATAAAAGAGACGAGCTGAAAGTAAGCTAAATTGAGCTCAAACGAGCTAAAATAAGCTCAAGTGAGCTGATTTGAGCTGAGTGGAGCTTGGGAAGCTAGCAATGAGCTAAGTTTAGCTTGCACTAAGGTGCAAAAAGTCTTTGAGGAGCTGATGTGACCTTAGCCTAGGAAATTACTACTGAATCCATTAAGCTGGCACGAGGGCCAATAACTCGATCACGAGTGCCAATAACTCGATCACGAGTTAAGAGATTTCGAAATGTAATAGCAAGCTATGTGGAATGAGCTTGGGGAGAGCAAGTAGCCAAATTCGATAGTCGTGCTTCGAACCGTTCAATAGGCGTCACTTGTAATTTATTGCAAGCTGAATTTGTTTCTTTTAATTAAACTTATCTTAGTTTAATAAATGAGTTGTTGATCAATTAATTAAACTCATCTTAAGTTTTAATAAATGAGTTAGTTATTGAACTTTATTAAATAAGATGCTTCTTAATTGATCTAGTTCCTAGGATTATTTATTGATGCATAAATTAAGTTCTTTTAATTATGCTTCTTTAATTAAACTAGTTGCTGGAATAATTATTGCATATATGTTTTAGTTCATTTATTTAAGTAAGTTTGATGTGTGTTATGATTAATAAGTGTTTTCATGTGTTTAATAAACTCATTTTAATGTGTTTATTGCAGGTGACTTTTCAGCTCATAGTGGTTACAATTTAAGGCTGTTATACATTGAATTAAGTGGTTGTTCAAGTTATTTTCAGTTACAATTAAAGGGGCTGTTATAAAGGAAGCTTAAAAATCATTAAAGAAGTTTTTAAAGAGCATTTTATGCCCTTTAAAATTCGGCAGCAACCTTTCTTCTTCCAGCTGTTTTTTGGAGCTTTCAAGAGAATTTAATCAAGCTTTTTAAATGTCATTAAGGAGCTGGTTAAAAGATGGTGTCTATTCAGCTGGCCAAGGACAACTCGAGAGTCATTTTAAGCCATTAAAGACATTCAAATCAGCTGAACTGAAGTGATTTTATGGAAGGAGTTATTTGGTTCAAGCATAAGAAAAGACATGAGTTTTTATGGCACATTAAGTTGGATGTTTTTGACCATTCGGTTACCTTGTTCTAGCATTATAAATAGATGTAATCAACCTTAGAGAAGGGACTTTGCTGAATATATATGAAATCTTTGAATTGTGAGTTATCCAATTCTCTTTGTTCTTACGGAATTGATTTGACTTATCAAGCATAGCTTGTGGCGTCTATCTTTTCTTGTTTGCCGAACTTATCACCTTTGGTGTGGCGTTCAATATAACTTTGGTTCCTATCATAGTTGATAGAGGGTCAAGGTTCCTTGCTGTTTCTTTAAACCGATAAACACCTAATAACCATTTTGAGATTCGGGTCAACAATCCATTATTGTTGGTTCATTCTCGGTCTTAGCCAATTAATTCGTTATTGTTTATTATCTATTTTGTCTACCGCCTTTGTTTGAAGCCATTATCTCTATTTTGTTTATTTAAACCGAAACGAATCTATCCTACTCAATTCACGATCGGGCAACTCAAATATGACTCTACTCAACACCGAGGCAATTCGTATCAGGAGCTGGCCCGAACTGCTCCATTGACATCGAGCTTGTTCTTGATACGATCATGCCCTACGAACGATCTTGGTCAAGTTTTCCAAGCGGGCATTGCAATCGTTTTCTAACTGTTCAACTCGATCCTAGTTTATTGAGCTTGAATCAGCTCATGTTTCAGTTCTTTGAGCTCAATTCAGCTCAATCTTAGCTCATTGAGTTCGATGCTATTTTTATTATTATTTTTAGTTTATGCATTCATTTAGCTGCTTGAATAAATTATGAGTTAGTTAAATTAGTTAGTTCAGCTCAAAGAATTGTTAAGTATTTAATTTGTTAAAATCTGGACATTTTAATTATGTGTGTTAAATATGTTCTATTTTAATGCATGTTTTTAATATGTCTTAGTTAATACATAGCATAAATGTGTTTAGCTCATTACATCCAATTAATATGTCTTGATGCAGATTTAATATGTCCTAGTCCAGCTGAAGTTAAAGAGAATTTAAATATGTCTTTGCTGCTGCCAAATTTAAATATGTCTTAAGTGATTTAATATGCTGAATTTATTTGGTGCAGGTATCATGCATGGACGTCATTTAAAGGTGTGTGCTTCTTGTCGAAACCATTTTTATATTTTGAAAAAAACGTGGATCGAGTTTAAAACGAAAATTGGAGTCACCACCGATCCTTTATTGAGGTGTGATCGGCTCACCTTAAAAATGATTTTCGTCTGCGAAATTTGAGAAAACAGGTTCGGGAGTCGGTTACGCATGAGGAAGGGTTAGCACCCTTGTAATGCCCAAAATTGGTACTGATTTGATTGTTTAATGTCTTAGTGTCGAAATTTTTAAAATATTTTAGAATACGATCTTTTTAACTTGAATGAATTAAAATAATAAAACATTCTTATTTTAAAGAAATAAAATGTCACGCCCAGTGAGTTAGGGTGCAACATTTTTTAATCTTCAAAATTAAGTTTGTCTTTTGATTTTTAAAACTCATGCATTTAAATTTGAAAAGGATATTCAGTTATTTGGGTCGAATGAAAAAATCAAAACCCAGTAAGTTAGGGTTCAATTTCCCAAAATTCCTAAATACAGAATATTGCCTTTATTTTTAGAAATCTTAAACTCAAGATAGCAAAATGTCATATCCAGTAAGTTAGGATCCAACATTTTGAAATCCCGAGAGAACTTTTTATTTTCAATTTGTGTGATTTTATTGCAAAATAAATACTTGGCTATCTAAATTCATCGAAAAGAATTGAAGCCCAGTAAGTTAGGGCACAATCCTTCTCGAGAATCATGAATACCAAATATTTTGAAAATAAAAAGGACATTTTGAATTAACAAGAAAACCGAGACCCCGTAAGTTAGGGCATAATTTCTTGAAATTTCGAAACACGTTATAAAGCCGACTCAAAAACGTATTTAATTAATTAGCATACCAATAAACTAGGAGTTAACCCTAAAACAGTACTAAGCAAATTGACCTACATAAAATGTACAAGTTCTAAAACAAAATCTAGAAAATCAATGGCTTAAAAAAATGGAGATTGAAATAATAAATCAAATATACAACGATTTTTAAAAATATATATAAGTTTGAAATAGATTTAAAATAGAATTAAAAATAGACTCTACATGAGTGGAAAAATATATAAAATAGGAAGAAAGTCAACACAAGATATAGAATATATATAAATATATGAGTCTAGGTAAGTAGTACATATGAAATGGGGAAATTGGTATAATGATATATACATATTAACATATACATAAATTTGTAATAATAAGGGAAAAAGGAAAAAAAATAAAATAAAATCTAAACTAAGATGAATAAAACGATTTAATAAGCAATAGAAATCTAAATAAATGTTATATGAAAATAATTTTAAAATAACTAATATATAAAATACCTTGAAGTAAAATTATACACAAAGTAATTCTAAAATAAAGTAGTATGTAGTAAAATAACATATATATGCTTGAAAAATAAGTGAAAATATAAATAAATATAACAGTAATCAATAATACTAAAACAAATAGTGATATATAATACAATAACAATAATAACAGTAGCTTAATAATAATAATAATAATAGTAATATTAACAAACTAATATTAAACATAATTAGTAAAACAAATACAAAGGATTAAGTTAAAGTCAAAACAAAATTGAAAAAAAAATGAAAACAAATTAAACAAAGGACAAATTTGCAAAATGCGCGTAACATGAAGGGCCAAAAGGGAAATTAATCCTGCCCTTCCAAAACGCTGTGCAGCATTGGATTAAAATAAAACAGATTCAATATTTCATGGAAAAATTTGAAAACGAAAAAAACAATGGTTTTGAGATGAGGGAAAAAATGAAAGGATTAAAAACATAAATAACCCATCAATGCTTAAAACCCATTTCAAACTCTAATTAAAACCCTATTCCATTTGCAGCAACAGCAGTCGCAGGAACTGCTTCATCCTCTCCTCTGCTCTTCACGTAGAAATCCTTCCTTTTAACTTCGATTTGGATGAAGCGAAGCAAATGATGTCGACGGCGCGCCTTAACTGGTAAGAATCTCCTCCCTTTCTTTTACTTTTTCAGTTTTTTTAAAAATGAAATAAAATACAAAAAAAAAGATGAGACAAAAAATAGAAACAGTAAAAGGAAACCTGGAAAGAACAAATCACCTTCAAAAATTTGTTTTTTTATTCTTTTCTTTCGTATTTTTTTAATATCTTTCTAATACAACCTTCATCTCCCCCATTTTACAAATATAATTCGGCCTTTTTGCAGCCAAAAATGAAAAAACCAAAAATACCGTAAAATAAAAAATAAAAAATAAAGAATAAAATAATAAAATAAAAGATATTTCAGTTTTTGCTGCTATTTTTCTGCCATTGTTGCTGTTCGTGGTTCTTTTGTAGGAAGAACGTGCGTGGTGCGCGGTGTGCACGGAGACTACTGAACGTGGGCGAAGTTGCTACGACGTGCGGGGGCTGCTGCGGCGCTAGTTCACTGCCTACCGCCTAGGGTTTTTGCTGTTTGTTTTTTTGGTGCTTTAGGCTAGTGGGTTAGGGTAATGGGCTTAGTGGGTCTGATGTAATTGGATTTAAGTTTGTAATTTGGGCTTCATTTATGGTTTTGGGCCCGGGCTAAAAATTGGGTATGACAGCTGCCCCTCTTTGCTTGTTAAAATGTAACGGGAACAGAGCAAAGAATTTAAAATGGCCAATTTTGCCCGGTTGTGCTGGACCTTAATGCTCTTCTTCTTGTTCTTCAAATAGCTTCATTCCTTCCTACTGCATCTTCAGAGGTATAGGAGCTAGTGCTTCGATCCACTCCACTGCAATATCAGGGAGATAGGATTTGTAACTCATAGTTTCAAGAGAACACAATTTGCTATATTTAGTCTGCTCAACTGCAACTTCAAGGAGATAAGACTTGTAGCTTCAACTTGTTCTACTGCGATTTTAAGGAGATAAAGTTTGATGTGATCTACTCTACTGCAACTTCAGAGAGATAAGATCCATCATTTTAATCCGCTCCACTGCAACTTCAGGGAGATAGAATTAGATTCTTCTATCTGCTCCACTGCAACTTCAGGGAGATAAGACTATATGCGATCTGCTCTTTGCAACTTCAGAGAGAAAAGATTTGTGGTTTTAATCCGCTCCACTGCAACTTCAGGGAGATAGGATTGGATGTGATCTGCTCTACTACAACTTCAGAGAGATAAGATCTGTGGTTTTAACCCGCTCCACTACAACTTCAGGGAGATAGGATTATTGGCCTCAATGTGCTCCGCTGCATCTTCAGGGAGATAAAATTTGCCATCTTCAATCTGTTAACTGCAATGTCGTGGAAACAAGATTCGCCGTCGTAGCTTCAATTTGTTCCACTACATAGCTAGGGAAGTAAGATTCGTCATTGTAGCTTCAATCTATTTAACTGCAATGTCGGGGAAACAGGATTCACCGTCATAGCTTCAATCTATTCCACTACACCGCCAAGGAAGTAAGATTCACTGTTGTGGCTTCAGTCTATTTAACTACAATATCGGGGAAACAAGATTCACCGTAGTAGCTTCAATATGGTCCACTACACCGCCAGGGAAGTAAGATTCGCCGTTGTAGCTTCAATCTATTTAACTGCAATGTCGGGGAAACAAGATTCACCGTCATAGCTTCAATCTGTTCCACTACACCGCTAGGGGAGTAAGATTTGCCGTTGTAGCTTCAATCTATTCCACTGAAATGCCAAAGAGATGGGATTCGCTACCCACAGCTTTAATCCGCTCCACTTCAGCTAATCTAAGTATTAGCGCCAGGGAGATAAGATTCGTTGCCCTCAGCTTTAATCTGCTCCGTTGCAACGCCAGGGAGACAAGATTCATTATCTTTAGCATTAATTTGCAACGTCAAGGCGAAAAGACTGGTGTCTTCGATCTGTTTCACTGCCAGTACAAGAAGGCAAGATCTGTTATTTTCATTCTGCTATCTTCAATCTGCTTCGCTGCCAATACAGGAAGACAAGATCTGCTATTTTCAACCTACTCCACTACTGCTCAGGGAGATAAGGCTGGTGTCTTTGATCTGCTTCGCTGCCGGTATAGGAAGGCAAGATCTGCTATCTTTAGTCTGCTCTGCTGCAAACCCAAGGAGGCAAGGTTGGTGTCTTTGATCCACTTTGCTGTCAGTACAGGAAGGCAAGATCTGCTATCTTCACTGATATGTTCTCTAGGGAACATGACCTGTATAATCCATTTTATGAACCTAATTATGCCTAGTGATTAGGATGACATGATCAGAATGAATCAAATGCTCCTAACTAGACGTGTATGAATGACATTTGAATGAATACAGAATGTCATTTTTTCGAGAATGATCACTCTTTATCACTTAGGTTGTCATTACTCAAAGTTTATTAAGACTTTATCACTGACGTGCTACAACGCCTTCTTGCTTGGCTGGCATCTCCAAAGAAACACTTGATCAGATTGCCCCCACTGTAAACTTTAAAGTTCAATCTACTGGGATGCAAAATTTGTACCATCTTTCTCCCGTTGTAACCTAAGGGTAGAAAAATCTGGCCTTTTCTCAATCCTCTCCTATCGCAATTCAAGGACACAAAATGTGAAGCTCTTTGGTATTTTATACCAATCTCAAGGTGTCATACCAAATGCCTATGGACGAATGAAGGATTCTCTTCTCTAAGGAAACCTCTTCTTATTGTTTAATGAGCATCACTTGTCTGTTTATTGAAGCCTTATCACCGGCACGACATCTTGTCACTTTGTTCAATCAATGTGTTGACAACAAAATCAAAAGAGAAAGTCTTAATTTAGACTCTTCCTTCTCAGATTTCCAACCTTTAAACCTGGTGCGTTCTAAACAATAGTCTTGTTTCAGGTTACTGTATTATCTAGAAACTTTTAGTGTAATATGCGAAACTTCCCTTGTGAAAGTTTTATTAGTCCATTAATCATTATTCTAATGCAACACTCTTGCAAAAAGAACAAAACAATGGATAAAATAGAATTGATTTGAGAGCATAGCTCGAAATGAATAAATTATCAGTAATATTGAGAATAAAAGAAGAATTGACTCGTATCTTGAAAAGGAATGAAGTATTCCAAGAATAAGCAATTCAATATAAATAGTATGAAGATTAGGTGTCCAAGATATCGCAGCTTGAACTTCTCTGTACAAACTTCCTGAAGACCATTCTGAGTTTGACATGTTCTTAGGAGATCGACAATACTCTATCGGTGCTCCAAGATGTCGCGTACCCTTTCCTGCTGATTCAGGCATAGCAAGATCACTGCATGCCCCATTTTGATTAACATTCGAGTAACTCTGATCACCTCATGGCCTATTCTGATCAAAATTTGAGCCACCCTTTTCGGGTTTTCAACTCAAATCCCCTTTGGTCTAAGGCGCCCTTTGCGGGTTTTCACCTTAGCCTATCCGTTTTACTTTTTTTTTGAATTCAAGGCACCCTTTGTAGGTTTTCACCTTGGTCCCTTCTCCTTCTTTAGGTGAAGTATTTCTCGATTGAATCTGAGTTTACAAGACTAGGAAAGTTTCTTACTATCCATCTTACTCAAGATCAATACTCCTCTGGAAAAGGTCTTCTTTACAACATAAGGACTTTCCCAATTTGACATCCATTTCCCTTTGATAGAGGGTTACGCGTGAACCAAGATCGAGTCGTCAAGTCATGGGAAAGTCCTACGAGATCTATAAACAAATTGGCTGCAACAAAAATAGAGAACTAAACTTGTCAGATCAAGAAACCCAAATCGAATAGAATAAGAAATACTTGGGCAGCAAGAAATCTGGAAATTATGAATGAAGAACATTTCTTGATGCCTAAGAACGAAGCCGAATCAGATCTTGAAGTTTGGAAAGGCTGAAATGCAACAAGAACAATTAATCCCAAGTTAATCAATAAATCAACACAAGCAGAAATTAATAAAGAAGAACGAACAACAAGAAAATAAAGAAAGTCCTAAGAAGCCTTGAAATCGAGAAAGATTTCACAACTCCCTTCAAACGGTTTTAATCTCCCCTCCAATAAAGAACAATGGCAAGAAGAAGGCTGAAGATGGCTCCCACAATAAAAAAGATTGTTAAAACTTCTTCTAAAGAAAATTCAAGAGAGAATTCTTGGAGAAAACTCAAAGAGAATTTTTCACTCAATAAAATCTAATTTCAATGTGTAATGTTTATAAGGGTGGCTGGCCAAGCCATACATATAGGCTTTCTAACTATTTCCTAATCTCATTAGGAAAACTTAAAAAAGACCTAATTAATAAATTAAGAGGGAAATTCGGCCAAGGCATTTTAATGGGCTGCTTGGGCCGAATTTTTACATATAATAATCCTAAAGTCTAAAAATTAAACTTAGATATTTAAACAATTAAAATTTTTACAAATTGGGCCACTTTAACAATTTGGCCTGATTTTCAACTAAGTATGGTTTGACTTCTTGGTTGGGCTTGGAATCATCTTATTGGGCCTTGCCTTTAAGAACTTGGGCTTGTAGTCCATCTCCTACCGAAATTGGTTCGTTGATGCTCGTAACGGAGATCCAATGCGCTTTGGCTGCAAGATTTGGTTTCTTGGACCAAGATTTCCAAGATTTGAAATCTTGATTTTCTTGATTCTTGAAATCGCTCTAGACAGGAAAATTGGGCCAAGATTCAGTTTCTTGATTTTCTTGAAAACAAGAAAGTGAATCTTGATTTTCTCTTTCTTTCTTGTATGCATCTAAGGCCCTGCTAACATATTCCTGAATGGTCCCATTTAGTTTGGAACGCATTTGTCTTGCCTTTGACCTCGTTATTGGGCCTTGTGGTAATTTGAGCCCATCACATTCTTGAGCTTGGGTTGGGCCTTTGTGACTCGTATCATTCCCCCTTTCCTCAAAAAGATTCGTCCTCGAATCTGAAAAATCAAATGGGGACAAGTTAGGCTCCATTCTTCATTGCGGCTGAGATGGGCTTTTAGCCAAAAAAGAACTTTTTTTAAAAAGCAATGGAGAACAGCTTCCTTCTCCCCAGATTATTTCACCATCAGAAAAGGACTTCTCTCCAGATGAGAAGCTAAAAATTTCTCCTTTTCTTCAGCAAAAGTGCTTTTGGGCTGGAAATTGACCAAATTAACCTGTCTCTTCTCCCACAAACGTGCTCTTGGCTGAAAAGACTTGAAATTTGATTTCTCATTCAGGCAACCCTCCTCTGCTACTGCTTTGAGGCAGCCCTCCTCTGCTTAAAAGCTTAAAAGGTATCCTATTTATGAATTTATGAAACTGCTTGATCTTTTTTTTAAAATGTTTTCGGCACCTGCCTAGCTCTTCAATGTTTTCAGTGATTTGTTGCATAATTTATGTCTAAGATTAAGATCGTGTTTTGCCGATTTGGGTCTGATAGATTCTAATTATTATTTGAGCTTAATGTTCATCTGCATTTCACGAGGATTGAATACTTGCATGTTCTTTCCCTTAGATTTTAATTGTGGTTTATTATTTGACTATAATTTCATTTTGAGATGAATAACAGTAGATTGGAGTCTTACAGTGGAATCTGATTACTCCTCCAAGCTTATTCACCAAACCCCAATTTCATGGTTAGTGCTCCATCACTTTTTCTTTTCCCATTTTTTAAGTATTTTTTTCTTTTATTTTCTTAAAAAGAAAAACTTTTCTGTGAGTGTTTTATTTTTACTGTAATGTAAACTTTGGGGTTCTTTTAATTTAGCTATATTTCATATTTCATTGTTTTATCCTTAAAAAAATTAAATTTTTGATACAAAATTGGGATAAATTTGGAGGCATTGAAATGTAAGCTTCTAGGGTCATTTTATTTAGCTATATTTCGTATTTCATGTGTTTTGTCATTGAAAAAAGTATGAATTTTTATGCAAAATTGGAAATAAATTTAAGGTTTTGAAAATTGGTTTTTTGAAGAATTAGCTACACAATGGATTGAAACTAATATAATTTAATTAGTTTTTAATATCAGTTGGTTCTAAAGAAGATTGGTTTAAGTTACTTCTCTCAAGATTATGTTTGGAAGACATTCACTTCCCTGCACCGTTCTTTAAATTATGTGAAGGCAATGCTTCTGAGGATAGGGGAAACACTGCTTTAGGGGATCATGCAAAGCCAGTAAATATCCCAAGAAGCTACACAAAGCCTGTCGAGTAAATTTTTTTGGCTATTTTGGTATAGTGTTTTTTTATACATATATGTAATGATATTTTAGTATATTTGACTTGTAGGTGTCATTCTTTGAAGAATTTTTTCTGATTTGTACACTTCTTTTAGGAACTGATCTAGAAAACAAGAAGCTTGACCTTGAAATCCGATTTTATAGTGGTACAAATTGTAGATGAAGATATAGAAAATTATCTTTCCCCTCTGTCTTGATAATTTAGTTTTTACTGATATCTGGGAATGAATTTGCTTTTATATGTGTATTGTTCATCATGTTCTAGAACACTTGATATTTCTTGGTACAGATTATACATTGACCTTTTGATTGTTCTTGCAAAATTCAATGTTTTCAATGCTTGTGGTAAAAATCTGTCTTACTGAAGAAAGAAAAGCCAACTCCCATTTTAATATTGATGGATTGTTGAACTCCTTAAACGTTATTGTATGATTTAGAATTATCCTTGAAGAGGCCAAAGTTATCGTCGATTGTATTATTCTTACTTACCAAAGTTACTTCACTGTCATCATATATAGCTCAAATCTGTTTGCTAGACTTTAGATTTTGGCCCTATAGGATGTTCCATAATTTCTAATTTTTGTGAAACAGGCTGCTCATCTGAAGCATCAATCTCTATTTGTGCATCAATCTCTATTCATGAATCTTTGATGTTGAATGTGTAATCTCAATTAAAGTTATTCTCTTGATGCATGCATTCTATTAACTTTTTGATATATAACGATTGAGATGATTTCATTTTGCTTGCTGAAGTAGCCCTTTTTTCCTTTGCTTTGAGTACATAGCTTCAAGCCCATCAATTCATTAAAGGAGGAGAAACATGAAGCTGTTAACAAATTTAAAGCTTGTGCTCTTAATAAGAAGGTTAAGCGAATATATTGGTTATCCTTGTTATTTAGATATTTTATTAAAAACAATCATCACATGCCGAACCATTTTGCTGGGTTTTTAGGCAATTTCTAGTAAAGGTGAAAATGGTGTCCTCCAGAATATGAACCAAACAACAGCCACAATGAAGCTTCCAGATGAAGCACCAAACTTTAATTTTATTTATTAGATATTTTATAGCTTTGGCAAGCTTAAATTATACAAGAAATTTTTGATGAATTCTATGTGATCTGTTTTTTGTTTCATCTTGTTTTGTTTTTTTTCAAATTTATATGAAAAGCATTCAAGTATATCAGCTTTAGTTTTTGCGTTAGTTTTTGAGGTATAGAGCTAAACATTGAAACATCAAGACTTAGTGTAAGTTTTATCCTCCCAAAGTTAAGAGAGGGGACTACTGATGGAGTTTCCTACTTTAAAAACATGTTTTGCATGCTTTAACTGGCCCCTCCAAATGCAAAATTATCAATTTTTGTTAGTGTTATAGGCTGAAGGATAAGAGACCAAGAATGTATTTGATAATATTGAATTGCAAGTTGATACGAATCATAATTAAATTTATGTATCATTGCTATAAATGTAAATTGTTTGACATGCAAAGATGCTCTTGATGCTTTGGGATTGGTTCGGTACTGCTGTCGGAGAATGCTTATAACTCATGTTGACCTCATTGAGAAGCTTCTGAACTACAACAGTAAGCTGTCTTTCTTTCTTGCCTTCATTCTGTTTGGACTTCCTCTGTATCTCATGCTTCTGTTCATCTTAGTGCTGGCTTTGTTTAGAATTGCCTTCTCTACTTACTGCCTTTTTTTTGTGGTAGCATTGGAGAAGTCAGAGACCAATTGAGGAAACATGTAGAATCTAAGGGTTTGTTGCAGTTTGTGTGACTGGGTCAATGATTCTCAGTTTTGTTTAAGTGGGTCGTGTATGAATCCAGAAAAAGGGAAGGAAAGGACTTAAATAGTACTAGTCTAGTTTGTTTTCTTTAGCTCTGATGTGAGCTTGCCTACGAACCAAATGGAGAACGAACAAGAAGCTATTAAGCTGCCCATTGGTCCAATAACGCGAGCTAGAGCTAAACGATTTAAAGTTGCTATTTTAGCATTGGTGGAACGGATTGAGGAAAATGAAAGCAAAGAGCTTAAAGACGAGCTGAATATTTTCAACTTCTTTGAAGTTGAAATTCGTTCTAGCTAATTAAATTGCTGCTGGATTTTAAACCATTTAAATAAGCATTTAATTAAGTCTTATTACAGCTTATTAATATGTTTTTATTTAATATAAGTGTCTAATATGTCTTAATTTAGTTACATTAAAGATGTCTTGATTTCATTTAGTTTGTCTAAATTATTACATGTCTTAAATCTGTTCAACCGAATTTGTGTCATGCTTTATTAATATTTAAGTTGTTTCAATGTTAAATTAGGATGTTCACATTATGTATTTACTTAGTTCAGCTTAATTTGATTGAAATTAATTAAGTTCATGTGTGTTTTTAGGTACAGCCGAACTTGAAGATTCATTGGGCAGATTCATGCATGAAGATTCAATGGATGTGAAGATGCATGCATGTTGGGTTCAATGCACCAAATGATACATGCATGGACTATATTAAAGATGGTGTGCTGATTGTTGAAGTTCTCTAAGTGACCATTCGGCCAAAGAGATGATTTTCCATTCTCCAAAGCTGCCATTTATTTCCTTCACATTGCTGGGTACATTGTGGCTATTCGGTTCATGATGTTCACACCTTATGGTCATTCAAACCGTCCATTCACACTTCCAAATGACTGTTCAAGTTGCTAATTAATGATGGTAATTTTTCAGCAAGAGTTGCTTCATTATTGACCTTATTAAACTCCATTGGCCGAATGTAGCTGCTGCCAATTTTCCAAGTTCGTTGAAGCTCTTCCTTGGTCTATATTCAGCCGAACATTGATTCAAGACCATTCATGGATCTTAGCTCAAAATTAGTTCAATGTTTACTTAGTTTTTAAGTATTGAACTTGACTATTAGGCTACTAGTCACTTAAGCTATAAATAGTTCTTGAATTTCTTGTAAAAGGACTTTTTGCCAAATTTCTGAATGAAATATAATTTTAGTGAGAAATTCACTCTCTTTATTCTCCAAAGCTCAAATTGACTTATCTTCAACGAGTGGCGTCAATCTGACTTTGTTCGAACTTATCACCCATTGGTGTGGCGTTCTTCATACCGTAGGTTCCTATTTTGCTAAATAGAGGGTCTCGGTTTTTATCCTATTTCCATTTCTTTCTTTGAAACCTTAAGCCCGGGTCCTTATTTGATAATAAGGGTTTGATCTTGTTTCATCGAATTACCCAGCAAACAACAACCCATCAAACTCCTTTGTTCCTAAAGCCATCCAACTTCAAACACCAAGACTTGAATTTGATTCAATTCCGACACTACCTAATTTCGATCGGGAAAGATTACGACTCGTCTTTACATCCGAAACGAGCTCGTATCAAGCTCTATGATGGATCGCTGTATGTACGAAATTAGTGGGATTTGAAATGCTAAAAGTGATTGGAATGCTTTGCTGTTTGCTGGGATAATTGTATGATCAAAGACTAACTTTTGTTAGTTGCATTGCTACAGATGTGTTAGTAAGTGTAGGATGAATGGGAACCTTAACCGAGCATTTTAAAATCAATAATGACATGACCTTCTGGTAGCTTACAAGCTAAGTGAGGGAAGTGGGAATGAAACAAAAGACACCATTTAATTATATCCTTTCCTTCTGCTTGTGTCTACTTGTCTCGACTTTCATTTTCATATGCTTATCAAATATAAGTACTATATTAACCAAATCATTTTCATATGCTTATCAAATATAAGTATTGTATTAATCAAATCATTTATTGAATATAACCAAATCATTTTCATAAGCTTATCAAATATAGCATCTAGTTTAATCAATTCACTTTAAATTGTAAATGCTATTGACAAATTTTTAGTATTTATATTTGGTATATAAATATTATCCCTTTTTAAAACTTTAATCTAAATATATGTAATATTTTAATTCGTTAGGTTTATGTTTTCTATGTTATGTTAGTATATAATATGAGTTATATATTCAAATACATTTTAAAATAAATTAATACAAATGTGTTAAAAGCATTAATTAAAAATAAAAAATAATTTTTATAATAATACAATTTTGTCAATATCTAATTACAAATATTTAATTTTTATATTTAAATATTTAAATATAATTTATATATTCTAATTAAATTTTATAAATAATTAATATTAATTACTTAGAAATATTTAAAATTAATATTATATATTAAAATATTAACAATAAGTTATAATAAATTATTTTTATATTTTTTGCTAAAATATCATAATATTAACTAATTTGAACATTATTTAAATACATATTTATTACTTTATAATCTCATGTCTAAAATGGACATTTTATTCTTCAAAAGTACTTTTTGACAGCAATGCCAAACACTCAAATTTCTCAAAAGCACTTCTCAAAAGCAATGAAGAACTGGCCCTTAGCCACATTAAAAGTAGAACTTACATTGTACTTACCAGGTAGATCAATTTTATAGGCATTGTCGTTGATCCGCTCGAGTACTTCGAAAGGCCCATCGCCCCTTGGGTCCAACTTGGTCATTCTTTTTGTAGGAAATTGTTCTTTCCTCATATGGACCCAAACTCAATCTCCAGGTTTAAAGACAACCCGTTTGCACCTCTTGTTTGCTTTTTTGGTGTTGATGTCATTTGTTTTGGCTATTCGCTACCTAGCCTTCTCGTGTAAGGATTTCACCAACTCAGTAATAGTGGAGAAATCTTTCACAAATCGTCTATAAAACCTAGCTAAACCATGGAAAGATCTCACCTCAGTTATTGATTTAGGAGTTGGCCACTCCTTGATTACCTTAACTTTGTCCTCATCGACATGAATACCTTGAGCACTAATTATGAAACCTAAAAATATTAGCTTATCACAACAAAATGTGCATTTATCAAGGTTGGCAAACAATTTTTCAGCTCTTAGAATGTCTAAAACCGTTCTAACATGGAAAACATGATCATTTAATGTTGTTGAGTAAATTAAAATGTCATCAACCCAAGAATGGCAATTATCGACAATAACATACAGTACCTTTTCAAAATTCAAGTCATGAACAAAGTCATCAATACGAGTTGAATGAAGTTGTTTAGAAAATAGAGAAACTTCACCTTGCTTACCATTAGAGGTGGGAAAATGAATATCAGTTTTACCTTGTTCAATCAATTGAAAACGTCTCTCGGTAGAAGGGTAATGAAACTGGAACCTGTCCATGGGTGGAATCTTGCAAACCTGAAACAAAGAGAAATCACAAGGCGATTTCGAATGGGGGTTAGCAAAATATTCCTCCCTTGAGTTTGAGCACTCTCTTCTTCTTCACTCATTCCTTGTTTAAGCTATCTCTCTTTTTCACTCACTTCATTCACATTTTCGTTTGTTTCTCTCTCGCTTTCCTTTATTCCTTTTTCATTTTCATTTTCTTCTTTTTCACTTTTATTTTTCTCTTCTCCTTTTTCTTTTTCCTCACTTGTTTTAACAACAGAATTTTTCAGTTTGATTTGGTCCTCATGGACTTGTTCCGGAGTGAGCGACACTAAGGTGACTTTCTTTCCTTGATGCTTGAAAGAATACCTATTGGTACGACTGATACGACCTGCCCCCGGGAACGACCATTGTTTCAACCTACAAGAGAGGCTAGTCGTTTTTGCAAGATGGACGTAGCTCAATTTTATTTTGAGGAGCTTCATTTAGCTCATTTCCAGCTCCTTCAAGCTCAATGAGCTCGAATCAACTCCATTTGAGCTCAATAACTTTTACTTTAGCTCATTGAACTCGAATCAGCTCAAAATTAGCTCAATATAACTTAGTCATTAATATAGTAGCTGAAATAATTAATTGAGTTAGTTAAATTAGTTATTTACAGCTTAAAATTTTCGTTATTTAATTGGTCTTAAATCTGGAAAAATTTAATTATGCATGTTAATTGAGTTATTATTACATGTTATTAATTTTGTCTTAATTTATACAGCTTATAAATATGTTTTTATGCATGTTTTTAATGTGTCAACTTTGTTACTAGTTTTAATTATGTCCTAAGGCTGCCAAATTTAATGTGCAGCATTTTTAGTGTTAATTTAATGTGTCTAAACATGTATTTGATTTATTTGATGAATGTTGCTGCAGGTACATTACCCATGAACGTCCTTGGTGCATGAAAGGTATTAAAAGAAGGTACATGAAGGGGACGACACATGCATGAATGGGAAAATGAAGTTGGCTGCTGTTTGAAGTTTCCTAAGTGACCATTCAGCCGAATTTACTGCTTACACATTGCTGGATACGTCATGGCTGTTCGGTTCAAGGTGTTCATATTCAAGGACTCTTCAAAACTTGGTTTTTCACACTCAAAGTGACTATTCAGCATCTCCTTAATTGCTGGTAATTTTTCAGCAATGGTTGCCAATTAAATGAGCTCCTTTAAGCACATCAACCGAATGTAGCTGCTGCCATTTATTCACTCAAGTTCCAAGTTCAATTATCCATCTAGAAGGTGACTATTGGAGCTCCAAGTTCAGCCGAATCTAGCTAGTCCATTTAAGTGATTCATTTGCTTAATTTTTAAGTAATGTAAGTGACCATTCGGCTAGCTTAGGTGATTATTATAAATAGCTGAATTTTCACTTTGTAAAGGACTTTTGGACATTTTTAATTATCGAATTGCTACCAAATTTGTGAGGCATTTTCTCTCAAATTTCGTACGAGACCCGTAAGACTTATCTAGCTCCTAGTGGCGTCTTTCCGAGTCTTATTCGAACTTATCACTCCCTAAACCCGAGTGTGGCGTTCACCCTTAAATACCTTTGGTTCATACTTTCCTAAGTATCGGGTCAAGGTCCTTATCGTCCATTTCAACTCATTTAGGTCTTATAAGTTTCGGGTCAACACTCTTCTTTAGTGTTGGTTCATTCTTGACCTTTTTGAACCATAACCATTTCGTACCAAATCGTATTACCATTTCGAACCAAATCACATTACCGTTTTGTAACAAACCCAAAACCGAACTCGACCAAATCCAAACCAATTCTTTCTCATCTAAACCAAAACCATACCAACTTTGTTCAACCGACTTGCTTTCTTTGAACCCAATTTCTCTTTACTTTCTCTTGAATTGATTTATTCAAACATACTTCTTCGTTTTTGATCGGGAACTAAACGACTCAGATTCAACTACTAAACCGAGATCGTATCAACGACCATCGTGGGTGACCTTTCGATCCTTTTGCCATGGTTCCCCTAGCAACAAATGGCAGGCTTGAGTAGGCACTACATCGCACACGACTTCGTCTTGATACTTGCCGATAGAAAAGGCGATGCGCACTTATTGAGTGACCTTAAATTGGCCTTCATTGCTAAGCCCTTGTAGTTGATAAGGTCGTGGATGATTGGTAGTGGTTAAGCAAAGCTTTTCCACCATCGTTGTGCTGGCTACGTTCGAGCAACTTTCACCATCAATAATAACTCTACAAACCTTACCTTGTACATGGCAGCGAGTATGAAAGAGATGTTCTTGTTGCTGCTCGCTCTTTGGTTTTGCCAAAGAGGGTTGTCCGCGATCATGAACATCATAGTCAGTTCTAGGGCCACGTCTAGGAGCGTGCCTGTGAGCACGAGGCTGGTTATCCACATCTCTTTAATTGGACCCCGATACTGAGGCTCTTGATCCAATCGCATCTCATTGATAGTAGCACTCAATGTTCAAAGTAAGGCAGCCCGTTCGTCTAACTGTTGTTGGATCTTTTTAAATTTATCATGGACATCATTATGGTCATCACCAACTCTCGACATTTTTTTTTCTTTTTTCAAAAACTTGCAAAACAAACACTCAACACTCAAAAAGGAAAATTAGCAAACCTCACCGTTAATCAGTCAAAAAGAAAAAAAATCAAATTCTCAAATAGGTAGAATTCAGTCTTGTGAGTTCTTTAGTAGAGTCTATATCAACCAATTAGAAAGTGTATGAACCGAAACTACCAAAGAATCCTAATTGCACTAGGATGCCAAAACTGACGAGACACCAATTGATTTGTGTCACACCGAGGAAGAATTGTGCACACTTGAAATCCTACTAACACAAGAAACAAGAAGGTGTTAGATAGTGTAAAGGGAGAATAAAGGCAAAACAAATGAAAGCCTACAGCTAAGAATCAATACAAATGAGTAACTTGACAACTTCGTTCGAGCTGTTCCTGATCACCAAAAATCACGAAATTAAATCTGGAATGTCCTTAAATATTGAATTTTTGATTTGGAAAGTTTGGGCACCAAACTCAACCCGCTGAATATTTTTTTAAAATTTTTATTGGATTTTGTCTTTTTCAATTTTTTTGACTTTTTTGACTGATTTTTTTGTGAGAAATATTTTTTTATATCCAATCACAGTGCCACAAATATGCATGTAAAATTTTAGATCAATCGGAAAACGTTTACCCACCCGAATGAAGTTTTTTCAAAAAAAATTTCTGGGTAAAACTGCTGTTTAAAAAAAAGATCATTTTAGAAATCAACCAAGAACACCCAAAACACCCAAAATCTGATACCAAATGATAGAGGGTTGCGCGCGGACCAAGACCGAGTCGTCAAGTCACGGGAAAGTCCTACGAGATCTATAAACAAATTGGCTGCAACGAAAACAGAGAACTAAACTTGTCAGATCAAGAAACCCAAATAGAATAGATAAGAAATACTTGGGCGGCAAGAAATCTGGAAATTATGAATGAAGAACGTTTCTTGATGCCTAAGAACGAAGCCAAATCAGATCTTGAAGTTTGGAAAGGCTGAAACGCAACAAGAACAATTAATCCCAAGTTAATCAATAAATCATCACAACCAGAAATTAATAAAGAAGAACGAACAACAAGAAAGTAAAGAAAGTCCTAAGAAGCCTTGAAATCGAGAAATATTTCACAAATCCTTCAAACGGCTCTAATCTCCCCTCCAATGAAGAACAATGGCAAGAAGAAGGCTGAAGATGGCTCCCACAATCAAAAAGATTGTTAAAACTTCTTCTAAAGAAAATTCAAGAGAGAATTCTTGAGAAAACTCAAAGAGAATTTTTCACTCAATAAAATCTGATTTCAATGTGTAATTCAATGTGTAATGTTTATAAGGGTGGCTGGCCAAGCCATACATATAGGCCTTCTAACTATTTCCTAATCTCATTAGGAAAACTTAAAAAAGACCTAATTAATAAATTAAGAGGGAAATTCGGCCAAGGCATTTTAATGGGCTGCTTGGGTCGAATTTTACATATAATAATCCTAAAGTCTAAAAATTAACTTAGATATTTAAATAATTAAATTTTTACAAATTGGGCCACTTTAACAATTTGGCCTGATTTTCAACTAAGTATGGTTTGACTTCTTGGTTGGGCTTGGAATCATCTTATTGGGCCTTGCCTTCAAGAACTTGGGCTTGTAGTCCATCTCCTACCGAGATTTGTTCGTTGATGCTCTTAACGGAGATTCAATGCGCTTTGGCTGCAAGATTTGGTTTCTTGGACCAAGATTTCCAAGATTTGAAATCTTGATTTTCTTGATTCTTGAAATCGCTCCAAACAGCAAAATTGGGCCAAGATTCGGTTTCTTGATTTTCTTGAAAACAAGAAAGTGAATCTTAATTTTCTCTTTCTTTCTTGTATGCATTTAAGGCCTTTCTAGCAATTTCCTGAATGGTCCCATTTAGTTTGGAACGCATTTGTCTGGCCTTTGACCTCGTTATTGGGCTTTGTGCTAATTTGAGCCCATCACGTTCTTGAGCTTGGGTAGGCCTTTGTGACTCGTATCACCCTTTTAAATCCTTTTGTAGAGGAAGGATCTTCTCCAACACCAAGCCCTCTCGCAGAATTCTCTAAGATGACCCTGTTTGTCATAAGCTTGCATCATCTGACCATGACAAATAGCTTTTAACATTCCAAAAACCAATGGGCCTGGTGTTGCCCCGGCAAAGGTCCTAGACGACATTGGATGAGCATAGAGGGTAAAGGGTAACTTATTTACACCAATCTTTACAAGTTTCGGTCATCTTTCCTATGATCCTTCTCTTTTTCCCTTTTTTTTACCTATGGCGTCTGATCTTTGAACAGACTACAAACTTTAACATTATCCTTTTTGGCATTCTTTATTGGTGCTTGATCTTTTTTTTTTTGAAATTAGAATTAAATGACTTCGACCTTATAACATTGGTATATGAAGCTATTTCCACCTTCTTAGTGAAGTAATCGGTGACTACAAAGATGAATCGATATTAGCTAAAGCTTTTGACGAGATTGGCCCCATCACATCCATGCCCCACTTATGGAAAATTTGTGAAGAAATGAAGGAGGAACATAGGTTTTATCTGCCTCAAATTGGTATTTTCGGCATAACTGATGTGATCCCCTTCCATGGTGGACCAGCAGTACTAAACCTCATAATTAACCTAACTATTGTAAAACCATTAGTATGTGTCCTTCTGACACACTTATGGACCTTTTAGCCTTAACAGCATCCATAAGTCTTAGTAAGCCAAATATATCTTGATATGATCATGCGAAACATCTTTGAATTCCTGGAATAACTTAACAATGTCTTGCTTAGTTTCTTTGGTTATGCATGTTCCTCAAGGTCACAATCTCCTTTGTCTCCTCATGAGGTAAAATTTGTTTCTCTTCCTACTCTACCATCCTCAACAAGTTTGGAGATAGGCTACAATCTATGTCATTTCCAAAGTCATGAAATTCTTCTAAACACATGTCTCGCTCAAAGGAGATTCTGAATTTGTAGCAGCGTCACTCATGAGATTGATATCTAGGGACCTATTATAGGTACAAAAGAATATACAAAGAATGTATGAATTTATGAATAGTTATTTGTACAGTATGATTATGAATGAATGAATGAATGAATTGGAAGAAAATCCAAAGAATGAAAGAATCTAGAATTATTTATAAAGAATAAAAATATTGGCTCAAAATAATCACAAAGATGTATTTCATTAAATAATAACGTTCAGACATGAGCCTATTTCACAAAGGTCTTCTTATCACTTCTAGGCTAAAAGCAATAAGAGTGTTCTGAACATTACTCTGAGTAAGCTCTAAAACTATAGGAATTTCCTCCGCAGTCCAATTATTTAGAACATCTCCAAGTTGATAAAGGCAAATATCTACACGGACCCTTTTAAATTGTGTCTTCATATATGGCATTGATGTGAACATTTCCCGACACTTCTTCATATATTGCATTCACTCCATTATCATCATGATTGGGTAGCAGATTTTCTACACTAGATGAATCATCAAATTTGACAATGCCTATATTAATGAGTCTTTCAACTATCTTTTTGAATGCGGTGCAATTTTCTATCGAATGCCCCGCAATTCCTGTATGGCATTCGCACTGAGCATTTGCATTATACCATTTAGGAAATGGGGGCAACATTGGTTTCAAATAGAAAGGGGACACCACATGTGCATTAAATAGGCTTTGATATAGCTCGCTACATGACATCGGTATAAGCGTAAGCTGAGGCCCTTCTGTATTTGTCTTCATGTAAGATTCTCATTTTAAAGGGCTCTGATAGCTAGTAGTAACCGTCTTTGGCTGGCTTGCGATAATCGACTTTGAATAACTCGTGTTATACCCACTCGCATTATTCACCTCATTTTTCCTTTCCTTGGGCCTTTAAAGTATTGATTTGGGAGTTCCACTCTCGCCCTTTCTGTTTGTGACGATCTTCAAATTGTTTTGGGAAGTCCACCCTCGCCTGTTCTATTTCTGCTAGATCATCAATGACAATAGGATTAGTTAAATTGCCCATCGGGTTGGAACCTGAGCCAGTCTGGAAATTTGCCCGTGTCGATGTGCTGGTCTGATATTGGGGTCGGATGTTAACAATTACCCTTTTGTGGATATGCATTTGGTTGTGCTTGGGTATTTGTCGGGGTGAAGCCTGGAGGATATGTAGGGTCCTCATTATCATCCCCAAAGTGGACCACTGGGCTCTTTCCTCTTTCTAACCCTCTAGCCAATAACTGGGTTAACTGGCACATCATATTTATTTGGAATTCTAACAACTGATCCCTCATATCTTGTTGAAATTTGGTCAATTGCTCCTACATCTGTATATGCATTTGCTCTAATTTCTCTAACCTTTGGTCCATTTCTCTAGTCTTTCTTGGGTGTCGTAAGGGTGTTGGTTTTCCAATTAACTGAAATAATTTTACTCAATTAGGCTCTTTTAATGGATTTTAATGCATGTGATGTCATGTAATGCAAATGCATGAAATGAATTCATAAGAAGATATTGATTCTGATTCAATTTCATTTAGAAAACTTCACTAGAAAACAAACTTCTTTACATAAAACGGATGCATGTACGGCCTCGCCCTCATACTCCAAGAAACAATGATCTCTTTCTTCATCTGGATGCTTAAGATAATCTCGCAAATTTCTAATGAATACCACTACTAGCTCATTTTTGCTTGATCTTGGTTGCAATCTACCGTTTGCCCATCCTCACCTTCTTTAAGGAAGTTGGAATGTCGACAGCTCTTGAATAATTAGCTTGAATCCTCGAGCACGAAGTAAGACATGTACTCCTCTATCACCCTTCTTTGTTGTTTCTTGGAATATATTCGAGCAACCGTATTATCTTCCATTTTATCAAGAAATTCGTATTCCATGACAAGCTCTCTAATTTAGTAATCAAACTTGAATCAACACATCTTTTCTAAGATGCAAATGCAATGCAATCATAATCAAACAAAACGAAACAAGTTAGTACAAAACAAAAGCAATCAATAAAAATAGGGTACCTATTCGGGTAACCACTAGGGGTTTGGAGTAGTTCTACCTATGACAAGTTCCTAAGGTTCACTATATGAGGTTTGGCTTCTAGAGCAAAGGTACCCGAACCAGCAAATTCCTCGATCCTCACCCTTTATAGGCTCATACGAACTGAGTTCTGTTCAGGGGAATACATTTCCCTATGACTACACGGAGATGAAAATCTCATGAAGACATAGGTATGGATTTATCCTGAAAGTGATCCACTATCCTGCACAGAGGTGAAAACCTCACGAAGGACTAGTTTCTCACTTCCACTTAGAGGGGTAAAATGACCATGAAATACAAATGCAAATAAACTAACGGACTTAGACCAATTAAGCAAGCATATCATGATGAAACCAATGAATGCAAAGGGGAAATCATGAGTTTTAAAACAAAATTTGATTTTTCGACCAAAAGACAAAATTAATCAATTTACGGCTCGACTCTCTAACCATTCCCCAGCGGAGTCGCCAAGCTGTCGAAACCATTTTTATATTTTGAAAAAAACGTGGATCGACTTTAAAACGAAAATTGGAGTCACCACCGATCCTTATTGAGGTGTGATCGGCTCACCTTAAAATGATTTTGGTCTGCGAAAGTTGAGAAAACAGGTTTGGGAGTCGGTTACACATGAGGAAGGGTTAGCACCCTCGTAACGCCCAAAATTGGTACCGAATTGATTGTTTAATTTCTAAGTGTCGAAATTTTGAAAAGGTTTTAGAATACGATCTTTTTAACTTGAGTGAATTAAAATAATAAAACATTCTTATTTTAAAGAAATAAAATGTCACGTCCTGTGAGTTAGGGCACAACATTTTTTAATCTTCAAAATTAGTTTGTCTTTTGATTTTTAGAACTCGTGCATTTAATTTGAAAGGATATTCAGTTATTTGGGTCGAATGAAAAAATCAAACCCAGTATGTTAGGGTTATATTTCCCAAAATTCCTAAATACAGAATATTGCCTTTATTTTAAAAATCTTAAACTGAAGATAGCAAAATGTCATATCCAGTAAGTTAGGATCCAACATTTTGAAATCCCAAGAGAACTTTTTATTTTGAATCTGTGTGATTTTATTGCAAAATAAATACTTGGCTATCTAAATTCATCAAAAGAATTGAAGCCCATAGTTAAGGCACAATCCTTCTCGAGTGTAACACCCCTTACCCGTATTCGACACCGAAATAGGGTACGAGGGATTACCAGAACACATACACTTATAAACATGTTAAACCGAGTTATAAAATTTCATTAAATTTAAACTCTTCAAATTTTTAACATGCTTTTATAAATCTTCACGTTATAACTTCAAAATACTATATTTGTAACAAATAGGGCTTCTGAGACCCAATACATACTCATGCAATTCAATACTTCATTTCCATTTCATTTAATTCATGATTCTCATGTTCACGATTCAATTCAATTTCTCAATCCAATATACATTTCAGTACCACAATAATTCATTTATTCAAATCAATCATTTTCAATTTCCATTTAATTCACGTACAGTTAATTTCATTAAGTTCAATACTAATACATATTTATCGTTTAACTTAACGTCCCCTTTTTGCGTCATTCTACACTTCAAGCATGAACTTAGTATTTCATTTCCTTTCCACTCCTGTTTCCTATGCATATCATAAAGATATAAACATTACACTCAACCATAGTCGTAATGTAACACCCCTATCCCGTAACCGTCGCCAGAATAGGTAAGGGGCATTACCGGACTTGTAACTCATGTCAGAACAGTAAAATTTTAAACTTTTTCTTGAAATAAAGATCATTCATTTAAATAAGTACTAAGCACAGCCAGAGATAAATTTAAACTTCACTAAGTAACATTCAAAAGATGCCATTTTCGCATGGCTTATATACATTAACCAAAAATATTCTTCCGCCACTAGTCTATTCTATACATGCCATAAATAGTTCTAACATGACAGTAACAAGCAGTGGATAGTGATAGTGTGACTAGTTGCTGACGATCCCCGAGCCTGTAGCTTCGCAATGAGATCTATAAAACAGAGGAAACAGAGTAAACGGAGTAAGCATTACAATGCTTAGTAAGTTTTAAGCAGTGTCAACAGATAACAATCAAATTATAACATAGTTGTTCGTATTTTTATTTCACTCTTCCTTCGGGCATACCATCCCTTTACCGAATATGCACATCTCATCATATACAATAGGCAGATAAACTTTCACATAAAGTGAGCTCATGTGATATAGATATATCGTATGATTTCACATAACCTCTCACACTAATCCGATGTCACATAATCATAGGAATAGTCTCATAGATTGCTCTTGTATGCATCACATAACTACCTTATGATTTCGTGCAAATCAAGCTCACATATAAACTTGGAGTACATACCTGTTTAACCTTTCACATTGAGTATATTTATAAGCAATTCTTATTACGAAGTCTTACCCGGACATAATCTCCACACGAAGTTATCGGGTCTTACCCGGACAAAATCCCCACACGTAGTCATCGGGTCTTTAGAGCTTGGATATAGTACGAGCACGAAGCTTACGGACATTAATCAGTGATAATATTCTCGCATAAAGCCTGCGGGTTTTAACCCGGATATAGTACTGACACAAATGCCCTTCGGGACTTATCACATTTATACACTTTCACATCCATCACGTTGGCCACTCGGCCCTGTCACATATATACACTTTCACATTCATCACATCGGCCATTAGGCCTTATCACATATATACACTTTCACATTTATCATATCGGCCATTAGGCCTTATCACATATATACACTTTCACATTCATCACATCGGCCATTAGGCCTTATCACATATATATACACTTTCACATTCATCACATCGGCCATTAGGCCTTATCACATATATATACACTTTCACATTCATCACATCGGCCATTAGGCCTTATCACATATATACACTTTACATTCATCACATCGGCCATTAGGCCTTTCACATATATACACTTTCACATTCATCACATCGGCCATTAGGCCTTATCACATATATATACACTTTCACATTCATCACATCGGCCATTAGACCTTATCACATATATACACTTTCACATTCATCACATCGGCCATTAGGCCTTATCACATATATGCATGTTCACATCCATCACATAGAATCCTAAATCAAAATATAGATTTTCATGTATTCACATCACAATTATCCAAATATACTTCACATACCACATATACTTTCACGTATACACACTGTCTTGGCTGAATCTACATCTATCATTTTTCAATATCACAATTTAGAATTCACGTATGGGTTTAATCAATAGCTTATGAGCAACTAAACAAGTTTATCAAGGTTTACAACACAATCTCAAATTCAGCACAAGCTGTTTTTCCTGAGCAATAGTCACTAAATTTTTTATAACTGGAGCTACAAAACTCCAAATCACTTTCCGTTAATTTTTCCTGAATATAGACTCGTATATCTTCCATCCATAAAATTTCCAGAATTTTAGGTTTGGCCAATCAATACCAGATTTTTCTTAAAGTTTTCCCTGTTTCACTGTTTGACTAATCTGACCACTCTTCACTACGAATCAATTTCTCATTTTACAGAATTCAAAATGTGTTGTATTTGATTTCATTTGAAACTAGACTCATTAAGGAGTCTAAGCATATAAATTTTATCTTATAACCATTTTTGTACAATTTATAATGATTTTCTAAAAACAGAACAGAGGATTACAGTGTCATTCTGCGCTGTCTCACCAACTTTAAGTATCTCATTATCGGAAATTCCTTTGCTTACACGGTTTCTTTTATAGAAACTAGACTCATTAAGCTTTAATTTCATGTCTCATTCAGCCTCTAATTAAAATCCATAAATTTATGGTGATTTTCTAAAGTCACGTTACTGCTGCTGTCCTAAGCAGACTATTTCAAATTACCCTTAAATTCCCAAGCTCAAACATTTAAGAACTACCATTTGAGCTTAGAACATATCATGGCCACATCATATCTTATTAAATCAACTCATCATGTCCTATTATAATTGAATTTACTCAACGTTTAATCACTTAAAACTTACAAAGGAATCAAACTCAAATACTTAAGAACTTACCTCGGAAATTGCCGAACGATTACAGATCGACTATTCAGTTAGGTAGCTTTTTTCTCTTTTCCGAATTAGACTCCCTAAGCTCTTGAGCTTGAATAAACAAATTTAATCTATTACAAACCAATTATACAAACTCATGGCCGAATATAACAAGAAGACTACTGGATTCTACTAGCCACTCATTGCCCTATTATTAACCTTACTTAATTATAAACGCATTCGGCAATTTGATAATTAAGTTCATATCATGGTATCATAACTCCACATTTATCAATATATCATTAACAAATATGCTCATGTCAAATTTACTCCCAATCACATCTTAAAATTCAGCAAGCTTACGACTCATTTAATAATTAAATTCGGTAGCTTAATCACTTTGCTAACTACTTATGCATATAATTCAATGATTTTTACATCATCTTACAATCACCATTATTCAAGACTTTGAGATTTCCACAAATGTTCATCTAATGCCTCTAGGCCGAATGTAATATTGCATCCAAATTCACATAGTTTTTTTTTGTTATATCTAATTCTAATGTACATAATCATAATTCAATTCGACATTATAAACCATTATCACCCATTTAGCCGAATATACCACATTAATTTTAACATTACCCATGTAAATACCTATAGGTTCTTAACCTTAAATTCACACATTTAACCCTTTAATGCCTATTGATCATTCCTTTGGTCTTAACCTAAATGACAGCTCTCATTCTCCATATTTCAACCGAATTTTCATAGCATGAAGACTTCATACATTTATAAAAACTTCATAACTCATTTGAGCCATCAAGCACATTTAGTTTATTCATACTCAACTAGAATCAATTATCCTCCCAAAATCATCAAACATACAAAATATACCCCATTAAGCTCATGACCGATTGCTACATGCTTCATGAACACAAAAATTTTCTCATGGGTCTTGTTGCAAGCTTCAAAACCAACCAAATTCACAACTTTTCAAAGAAATAACATGAACCTTACCTTATTGAAGTCTTCTTTTGCCGAATGCCCTAAGCTCAAAGGTTTCTATTTTGTTTCTCAACTCACGACAAGAAGAAGAAGAAATGGCCTTGTTATTTCACCTCAACATGTTTATTCATTTATTTCATTAACTTTTATTATTTCTATTTATGAAACCACTTTCTTTAATATAACAAATATATTATAACATATTTACTAACATACAAAGCACAAATGCCAAAATGTGTCATTCATGCCCATCATTGCCGTCCACTACCAAGAAAAGGAATGTTTGACATGCAAGTCCCTCATGCTTCAAACCATGCAATTTTTAGCCACTTCCAATTAACCTATGACATTTTCAAGATTTTTCACATAAGCCCCTTTTTATTTATTTCACATCCAAATGACAAAATTTAAAGCATGAAATTTTCACACATACTTATCATAAATAATAAGCATAAAATATAACAATTAATTATTTTTGTGACTCGCTTTTGTGGTCCCGAAACCACTTTCCGACTAGGGTCAAATTAGGGGTGTCACACGTAAGCTAGTGCATTTAATCCATATACCATCATGGCCTTACTTCATACCAAACCATATACCAAATATACCATACATACATACTATGAAACTTTATTTTCCAATATGAGCTTAAACCATGATCAATAATATACAAATGTAAGCATCATTTCTATTTCCACGTTTATCGATTAAAATCGATCATATAACCAATTATACATAAATCATTCATATATATATATTTAATTTTCCTCCTCCTCCTCTCCATTCCACATCCTTAGTGTACTTAACACTCTTAGAAATAACATTTTCTATAGTTTCTTTATTCACCCTTATGTATACTCAAAGCTTTCTATCCGAGTCAGTATCACTAAATTATTTTCATCTGGAGCTACAGAACTCCAAATTAAGAACCGTTAATTTTCCCTAAAACTATACTCGCATATCTTCTTACCATAAAAGTTTCAGAATTTTTGGTTTAGCCAAATAGTACAGTTTATTCTTTAACGTTTACCCTGTTACGCAGTCTGACAGTTCTGACCACTCTTCACTAAAAATGAATTATCTCATTGGTACAGAATTCAAATGGTGTTCTTGTTTGTTTCTATTGAAAATAGACTCATTAAGGATTCTATTAATATAAATTATAACTCATAATTTTTTTTTACAATTTTTAATGATTTTCCAAAATCAAAATAGGGGATTATGAAATCAATCCGTCCCTATCTCACTAAAATTCAAATATCTCAAAATATATAACTCTTTTGCTTGCTCTGTTTCTTTTATGTAAAAATAGACTCACTAAGCTTTCATTTCATGTCTTATTCACTCTCTAATTATATTTCCACCATTTTGGTGATTTTTCAAAGTCACATGATTTTTGCTGTCCAAACTATTTTGTTGCTAATTCTACTTTTCATAATTCCACTTTTCACTTTCAATCACTATTCAATTCAAAATACACTTTGGCATTTTCAAGTCAATATTCAATTCATTCCACACATATATTCATTATTAAATTACACTTAATCGTTACCTGATCTCATGTATTTTCACTTAGTCATTTCCCGATGAACACTTCGAAATAATAACAGATACACGGTGGATTCAGCACATAGCAGCCACCCTTTGTAATCAATGATATCCGGTGGGATCAGTACATAGCAACCACCTTATAATTAATGATACCAGTTCACATAGTCCTACTCATAGTACTTCACATGTGACCATCACTATCCGATACATGTAGTAGCCTGCACATAGTACTACACACGTGATCGAAGCTATCTGGTACGCATAGTAGCCTGCACATAGTACTATACATGCGACCTATCTTTCTGGCACACGTAGTAGCCTGCACATAGTACTACACATATGACCATCACTTTCACTTCACATAGTGGCCTACACACAGTCCGTGCCACACATGTGATCATTTCTGTCACTTCATTTGTATCCTTGTTTATTCCGAAGGTTCAATTGTGATACGAACTCGTTTCGTGATTGATTCGAGTCGTTTGTTTCCCGAACATGAATTTGAGTAAGGCTAAGTTCGTTTCTACAAAATAGAAGAAATGCTACAACCAAAAGTTTAAAAGGGAAATAGGTTTAACAACGAATGGAAAATTTGGCTAAGGGTAGAGAATGAACCAACAATAGAGATTGTTGACCCGAGTCTCAAAGTAATTCTTAGGTGAATGGCGGTTTAGGTAAACAACAAAGAAAAGACCTCGACCCCACTATCAAGAATGATAGGAACCTTGGTATATGATGAACCTCGACCCACTATCAATGATGATAGGAACCTTGGTATATGATGAACGCCACACTATGAAAGTGATAAGTTCGAAAACAAGAAATGGATAGACGCCACAAGCTAAGGTTGATAAGTCAAATCAATTCCGTAAGAATAAAAAGAATTGGATAACTCACAATTCAAAGATTTCATGTATATTCAGCAAAAAGTTCTTCCCTCTATGGCTGATTACATCTATTTATAATGCTAGAACAAGGTAAACGAATGGTCAAAACAATCCACTTAATGTGCCATAAAAAACTGATGTCTTTTCTTATTCTTTGAACTAAATAACTCCTTCCATAAAATCACTTTAATTCAGCTGATTTGAATGTCTTTAATGGCTTAGAAAATGACTCTTGAGCTGTCCTTGGCTAGTTGAATAGACACATCTCTTAACCAGCTCCTTAATGACATTCAAAGGCTTGATTAATTTCTCTTGAAAGCTCCAAAATGGCTAGAAGTGGAAGAGTTGCTGCTGAATTTTAAAGGGCAAAAAATGCTCTTAAAAACTCCTTTAATGATTTTTAAGCTCCCTTTATAACAGCCCTTTAATTGTAAATCAAAAGAACTTGAACAGCCACTTAATTAAATGTGTAACAGCCTTGACTTGTAACCACTATAAGCTAAAAAGTCACCTGCAATAAACACATTAAAATGAGTTTATTAAACAAATGAAAACACTTATTATCATAAAAACATTAAACTTACTTAAATAAATGAACTAAAACATATATGCAATAATTATCCAACAACTAGTTTAATTAAAGAAGTATAATTAAAGAACTTAATTTATGCATCAATAAATAATCCTAGGAAACTAGATCAATTAAGACAACACTTATTAATAAAGTTCAACAAAAACACTTATTAATTAGACCTAAGATGAGTTGAATAATGTCCAGCAACTCATTTATTAAACTAAGATGCTTAAATGCATGGTTTTGAAATGCAAATTTAACTAACATGAAAGTTACATAATTAAACTAACTTGACTTAATTTAAGATGCAAACTTAACTAACATGAAAGTTAATAATGCATGACTTTATTAAATGCAGAACACATATTAATGATGTGCAAACTATGACATAATTAAAACACAAACTAAAATAACTAAAAATTAATGAATCAAACTCCTTATTTTCCAGCAGCCAAATTGACAAACTAAAAGTAAAACTTCATTTTGCACTTGGGCCCCTCGAGTTTGGACCAATCTCGGTAGCATCGAGTTGTGTCGTAACATGATGCGACCGGGGATCGCATCATACCCTCCCTCTGAAAACGATTTGTCCTCAAATCGGGCCACTGCTCGAGAAAAAAGTTTTCAAGATCATGACCCCGCTTTGTTCATGATCCGGACAGAATTATTTTCAAAATTCTGAGAACCACAAATGGCTCGGCTAGAAAGAAGGTCATTTGCATGCCATCCCTCTTAGGAAGGTACCACCTAACATCGTCACCTACAAAACAATAAAACCAAATAGGACACAATGAAGGTAAACACAAAAGAACTTTCCAGGATTTAGTCACAACTTGAACAAATAAACTCAAAAGAACAACACATGATCAATACCGGGATCAAAAATAGAAATTGTTTACCTTTTTCTTCGATGAAACAAACCTGATTCACAAGGTATTTGAGATTATAGTTTTGAAAATTAGAATTCCATGGTCCAAATCCCTTGAACAATGATATGGAACAGCATTCACCGAGATCAAAGACAAATTTTGTTCACCATTCAATTTGACCAGAAAAAATTTGTGGCTAGTAACTTATGAAGAACTTGAAGCACTTTAAAGTTAAAAATCATGCACACATGTTGAATCCATAAGCAACAATATACAACAACCTCCAGAATCAAAATTTGATTTTGACTTGGCAAGCCAACAATTCATATGTTGGTTCGAACTAAATAAAGATAAACTTGAAGCAAATAGAAGGGGTCAACACATGATTCAAAATACAATTTTGATACCACCTTCGTGACGTCAACTTAGGAATACAAGCTTCGGTTTAAAAAACATGGTTTTGATCGGTCGTTCCGTACGTAACAAAAACTTCACTTTCACCAAGACATCACACATGCCAAAATAAAGAAGAGTAGGCAAAAATAAATTCAAACAATCAATCTCTCAAATCCATGCAAATATACGAAGATTCACACTAAGAGTTAAAAATTTTCATTACATCACGATCAAACAGATTGAGCGTTCACATGAAAACTCTTTATCAAACTGATCAGATTTGTATTGGGGATTTAATCGAACAACATCAAAAGATTTTTCAACACAAACTATTGATTGCCATGATTCATTGACTAAAAATCCTTACCTTGCTTACCTTTAAGCCGCTTGAATCTTACATTTTTCGATCAAATGGAATCGTCTCTCATCAGGAAGGTAATGAAGTTGAAACTTGTCATTTGAATCTCTAGAAACCTGGAAAGAAGAACAATACGAGGACAACTCGCAGATTGGTTAGTAAAACATTCCTCGCTTTTTCTTGTTGAGTTTCATCTTTTCCACTAGTTTCTTTTTCAACTTCTCTTTCTTTTCCACAATCCTTTGTTTGTTGAAAACTCACTTCACTCATCAATTCTCTTTCATTTTCAACAACACTTGTTTCTCGCACTCCTTCTTTTCTTCTCCAATCTTTTTCTCTTTTCAATTTTGTTTCTTTTTCGGTTTCTTTTTCTCTCGTCACTCTTTTTCTTCTCTCAACTTTATTACAAAATGGAAAAATACAGAAGAATCAGAATAATAGACTTTTCGTTGGAAAGAAGTGGAAGAATCTTCATAAGAGTCACGATCAACTCTTCGTGAATAAACCCTCATGGATGAGTTCTTATACGAACACCATTCACTTCTTCGTAAGGATTTTTCCGTAGATGAATACTTTGTTCATACGAAGAATGACTTGTTGCTTTCCGTTCGTTACCTTGAAGGCTAACTTGTAGCGGATTTATTTGCTAATCCTGAAGAATAGAATCTGGATAAGGGTCCTTTCACATATTCGGGAATTTGTCCTTGATGATTCATTTCGTCTTCATTGGAAATTTTCTCCGTTGGGTTCTGCCGATGACTCCGCCTTCGAATAACCGGATCAAAGTGTTTTCTGCTCTTCTTCCTTGATTGGTTTGAGTTTTTTGATCAAATAGA